>NW_023464791.1:0-10048 GCF_013731165.1 Rhagoletis pomonella
TGCATGTACGTATGTCTGTCAGTGTAGCGTAGGGGAGCTACGTTACAACTCTTTTATTTAATGAACAAATTACATATATATCAAAATTACATATATGAAAATTACTAGTATTACCTACCTGTTCATAACTGCCAACCCGATAGGTACACTAGGAAAAAATAGACAACCCAACGTTTTCACATTCAATAGGCTTAATACTTTCGATTGGTACATAATTTGTTTATTAAAGAAATGAGTATAAAATTAAAAAAATTATAATTTTTGAATATTTCTTTAAAAATATCCTGGCTCGCATTCGCTAAGCAGGTGCACAGGAGTCTCCTCAGTCACGTCGCAGAAACGACATAGGTCGTTTGACCAGATTCCTAGCTTGTGCAGGTGACCTCCCAGAGTACAGTGACCCGTCTGAAAACCTGTTATTAAATATCCTTAACTTTCCTTTGGAGAGATTGATAATTGCCCTGTACCTCGTAAGGTTGTAACTTCCCAGTAGGTGTTTTGCTTGCTGTTCCTTTCTTCCCTGAGCTCTTCCTTGATTGTGCTAGGTCCAGTCGCTAGGAAGGGCTCAGGCCCTATAGGCGACGAGGCGGCCGCCATTCTAGCTAGTCGGTCCGCTTCCTCGTTGCCCGCAACTCCTATGTGACCTGGTACCCAAGTTAATTGGATGTCGTTGTACTCCGCCAGGCTGTTGAGCCTATCAATGCACTCAAGAACCAAGGATGACTTGACCTCAAATGATGAGAGGGTCTTGAGTGCCGCCTGGCTATCGCTCAATATTAACATTTTCTTATTACTGTAATTCCTACGTAGGTTAATCTCTGCACACAGATTGATGGCATAGACCGCCGCTTGGAAGATACTCGAGTATGCCCCCATGGGTACCGAGAGCTGTAGTCTTAGCCCGTAGACGCCAGCCCCAATGCCTTTCGGAGTCTTGGAGCCGTCTGTGTACCATTGCAACGAGCTCGATTGGATATGCCTCTCCATAAGAGAGGTGCTCTAAGTCGACTTGGTGCAAATCTCTATTTTCAATTTCCTGTCCAAGTTAACTACCTTAGGCCTATCATCTCTGGGGAGTAAAGCTGATGGAATTTGGGAGCCTAGCTTGTCTCTGTTCCTTAATGATAGGGTTTTGCCTCTGCCAAAGCCTTCTCTCGCGAAATTTAGTAGAGTTGTCTTTGCAACCTGTTCTATGGTAAGGTGCAGCGGCTCGAGCTCGAGAATGACCTCCAGCGCTGCCGTCGGACATGTGCGCATTGCCCCCGTGATGCATACACATGCCAGACGATGAAGTTTGGTGAGGGATTGCTTCACCGTGGTGTGGGTGGTTCTCGAGACCGAAGCCACTGCTCCATAGGTGTAAATATCATGGTATACATCCATCTCAGGATCTTGGACTACAGCCTCAGGTCTTCCCTGCCAGACGTTTGCAAACCATTAGTGCCCTCGTAGCTTTGGAAGTGACCGCGTCAACATGTGCCTTCCACAGAGTCTAGTGTTAGTACCAGGTACTTAACTTCGGTGGCGACGTTGATGGCGACCCCATTCAAAGATATGTTCCTCATGCCTGGAAGTGTTCTTCTTCTAGAAAAGAGGACAATAACCGTTTTAGAGGGGTTGATGTTGATGTCATCCGCATAGCCTTGGCAGTGAATGTCATTGTCGGTGAAAATCCGTAGGAGTTCGTCCACAACTAAGCTCCACAGGAGAGGGTATAAAACTCCTCCCTGCGGGCAACCTTTTGTAGTTTTTAGCTGTACCACGCTGTCCCCGATGTCGGTTTCAGTGATTCTTGAATTAAGTAGCCTGACTATCCACCTGCGGATCGTTGCCTGCACATTGCGTTTTTCAAGTGCCCGGTCGACACTTATATAAGAGGTGTTGCCAAACGCCCCCTCGTTGTCAATGAATGCACAAAGTATTGTCTCCCCACACTCAAAGGCATCTTTTACTACCGTAGACAAGGTGTAGGCATGTTGGTCAGGGTGTAAAGGCGCCTGTTTAAGAGTGTTATTCCTGATTTCATGGTCGAAAACGCTCTCCATCGCCTTAAGCAGAAAGGAGGTAAGACTTATCGGCCTGAAGGACTTAGCGAGAGAATAATCCCTCTGTCCTACCTTCGGGATAAATATAACCCGAGCCCTTTGCCACACCTCGGGATGTGAGCGAGCGCTAGGCTAGCCCGCATGATGTTCACGAGGTGTGGAAGTAGGAGCTCCTTGCCTTGCTTCAGCAACACTGGACCGATGCCTTCCACCCCGGGCGATTTATACAGATCGAAGGAGTCCATCGCCCATCATACTGATCGGTGGGTAAATAAACACCTAGCCAGCTTCCAGTCCGCCGGCCAAAAGCAGGGCAAGTGCCCTTTCCTCTTCGTTGCCTGAGTAAGTGCTATTGGCTAGCCGGATTGCTAGTCTGGTATCTGTTTGGTCACTTGCCAAGGCCTTGTGCAGCCTAGCGGTTGCAGGAGTCGATGAGATACCCTCCCATAACTTCCTGAAACTGTCACGTTTAGCCTTCCTCATTTCTTTACTATAGTTAGTTAGACTGGCTGTGCGCTTTGCTCTGTGGAATAATTTGCGTACCTCCTTTCTGAGCACCGATATCTTCCGAGACCACCAGTTGGGCTGCAACTTCCCTCTTGGTTTTGTCTCCGGGAAGCTAGAGTGAAAGGCCACCACAATAGCGCCATTTAACTCATTGACGGTGCTCTCTAGCCTCATGTAATCGCTATACCTCCTCCTGGACTTAATCCCAGTTAGGTTTGACTCTAAAGTCTCGTTGTACTTTGCCCAGTCGGTTTCAGAGGACTAGCCAGTCTGTTGCTAAGCGTGATGTCTAGTACCTCCTCCCTAGCCCTCGTTACAAATGTCGGTGTTTGGGAAAAATTGTGGATGCTCTCTAAGCTTCTACCGCTTATCGTCTGCACTGCGACCAAGTCCTGTGTTAGAAACTCTGTAATGCAAAAGAAATCAATGTTTTTCTTAAGCGCTACACATGCTCTGGGCCTCTCGCAGGAGAGGTCCCAAATTACCTTGTTGTTGTTGTTGTGGTTGAGGCCCCTAACCTGGCCTCTGTAGGTCCACGGCTCTTGGATCAGTAGAGTGCCCAGGTTATCTGTGGCGAACTTTCTGGAGATGACCGCCGAAGCAGCCACCGCGTGATGCAGGTTGACCTAGGCTACTGCCAAGTGCGGCGTAATTATAGCTGGGGCTCGTCGAGATCGGAGAGCTGTATTTCGCTCTCGCTTCTCCTATCGAGCTCAAGTCGCCTGATGTCGATGCCTGATAACTGCTCCTACGTGGAGGGCACGTCTTCCGCTGACTTGGTGGTGGTGTAGTCGTGCTTGCGGGAGCTGGTGTCTGTGTGAGGGGTGACTGACTAAGGGGTGGCTGTGCGAGGGGTGGCTGTTCCGCCGGTAAGATCGAGGTCGACTCGGTCATCTGGGCAGCTTCGATTTGGGTCTCTTGCGACTCCGACTCCTTGCTACCTGTCGCCTTTTGTCGGCACGGCCTCACCGTAACGAAACTGAACCTTTAATTTAGAATTAAGCCAGCCCTCTTGATGCTGACGAACGACTCTTCATCTATGCCCAGAAATAGTCTGAGCCGTTGTCCTCTACTGAGCTTGACACTACTTTCCACGCAGAGATGTGGATGCCCTCATTCTGCGCTTTTAGTAGCCCTAACGCAAACTCCGCCGATCTGACGGCGCTCCTTGGCAGGAGCACCGTGATTGTTATGCACTGGAGGGATGTCATCCTCCCAAACCCCCCCCCCCTTGAACACCAGCGGGGGCGACCATCCTTTAAAAACCTCGTCCATGATGCCATCTTGGTGTCTGGTTAGGTCTTCCGAGCTTAGGGCAGCAGCAGGGTACTCACAAGGCAGCACCGCTACCCGAATGCCCTTGAGGGCTTCCGAATACCTGGGCTTCTGAGTGGTACCCCCTGCGCCTGTCCTTGCTCGATCGGCCTAGCCAGGCTCCTAGACCAAGAATTCGGGGGTGACTGCTTCCGCTACCGGTTGGTACCCGGTGGCTCTGGCGGAGTGATCTGGTTGCTCCCTCTTTTTTTTTCAGCGGGCGTGGATAAGTGTGCCTGTTTGTTGGGCCCGCTCTTACACCTCTCGGCAGGTGCGGGTTTGTCGCCTTCTCTGTGGCACTTACGTTCCTCATTCTTCATTCTGACCCCCGCCATAGCTCTGGCTTCAACTGGGGGCTTGCCCATTTAACCCCGGAACCGCTTACGCCCTCGCGAAGCCGGTCGTCTAGTGACCCCGGCTGACCTGGCCGCGGCATCGGAGGAGTTTTGGCTCTGCGGTACTTCTTATTCCTCTGCTTCTGCCACCCGGAGTCATCGGACGCTGCTGAGGCGCTACTGCTGTGCGACCTATGGAGTCTCTCCTTCTACTCCCGGTGACCGCTGTCGGAGCGGCGCCGGCTCTTGAAGCGGTGCCGACTCGTGGAGCGGCGCCGACTACGATGCGGCGGCTGCTGTCTGACCTTGCTGTTTCTCTGTACCTGGAAAGAGAGCTGCCGGACCGGTGTTGCGGCCGATCTAGTTCGGCAGGTAAATTGTCTCCTTCTGTCAAATCACTGTTTTTAAAAGTACTCTGGCCATGCTTTTCCAACGATATAACTGTTTTTTTGGTAACTTCTACCGCTAAGACTTTGTTGCTTTTTCCCTTTTCCCTAAAAACATAATAGTGCTACAAAGCTCAATAGCAATATGGAAACAAATGTTAATAAGCCACAATAATATTAACAATAAATAAGATTTCACTACGATTGAATTTTCTATTAGTAACAGGGTAGTTATAGTGAATGTTTTATTCGATAACTAAAACTATATTTGATGTTTGTAGCGATAAAAATATGCCTAAATCAGCCAAATACCCTATGTGGGTCGGCTGAATCAGTAAAACGTGACAGTAGTTGACTTTTGAGGTTAATATATCGGTCTTGAGTTGGTAAGGTTTTTAAAACATCCGCAGCTTCCTTTAAAGCATCGCTGCTAATTGCTGAGAGGACCAGATTATATTTACCGACATAAGATGTGGTCTTGTACGACTGAAAGGTGGCCTCAATTTGTAGAAACCATTTGTCTGGCATCTCAGTTCAGAACGGTCGCAGCTTGCATTGCGATGCAAGCTCCACATCTTTAGTTGGCATTTTGTTCGATGAAATATTCTCCCCATCCGTCGATGCGCCCTTTTGTCGATTCCGTCATGTTGTAACGACTCGGGGTCACCACTAATTTTTTGGTTTTGGAAGTTTGACTATAATTATAGGACATTGTGTTTAATAAACTAAGTTACCATTTATTGCATAAGTACTACGTTATATTTACTTCTTTCGCGAATTTAGCTTATCATAATATACCGTTTATAACTATTTATATGCAAAATTTTATATGAAAAATAGTACCAAATTTCGTACTACTTCGCAAAGCGGGCTTTTTTTCTTCCCGTTTCTCTCGTGCTTCCATATTACAACCTTTTGTAAGGGAGCTGTCGACATGAGCTGTCACTACGTACAACACCTTGTATAATTCCACCATGCTCAAATACTAGTGTTTTCCAATATATATTTTTTTTAAATATCCTAAAAGCATGATACAAAAAAGAAGGTAGTTTCAATAAACAACTTTTGACGGATAATAAAATTTTTTGAAGTTTCATAATTTGTGAGTATTATCAACGGCCTTGCCACTTTGATAATATTAAAACAATAAATCGGAGTATTTTCTTTCCCATATTTATACCAATGTAATAACATTTCAAATCAAAAACCATTATCAGTGCTTGGTACTGTTAAAGGAGACTTCAACGTAATGGTTCTCTTCATTTTGTAATAAAAAGCACGCGCGCATTTTTCTGTTTTTTTTTTAATGCCATCTTGCGATTTAAAAATCAAATTCTAAAGAATGTTCTTCCCAAATGAAACCTTTTTATATTTAGGTTCAAATTTGCTTTTAAATTTCTCATCAGATTTTGCAAAAAATTAGGCTTTTAGCATCATTAAATTTCACAAATTAATTTATGCAAAACACCTGAAGAAGGCTTGAACAGACCGCCCTCCGATAAACAGCTAACAGATCGTCGTTTAAAGTACAAAACCGTGTATCAACAAAATGCACAACTGCGTATGTGAGGTTGCATAAATTATTTAGAAGAGAGTAAAACACTCACATTTAAAAATGGTTCTCTTTTTTACAAAGAAATCGCATTTCAGGACGAATGGATAAGGGTTGAGCCAAGAGCTTGTGTGAGCAAATCCAATTTTTGGAGAAAAATGTCAGTTACGCGGTTTTGCAGTTACACATTCTCATGCGTTCTGAAACCTAGTCGTCAACCCCATTTGCGAAATCATTTAGCCGGCATAATTTTCTAGTTCATCATATTCCACATCTTTGAATGTACTGATAAAATCTCTGCTTAAAAAAATATATTTCTTCCAGTAATCAGGTAGCATGAATTTGAGGAAATGCCATAATTTTATTAAAAGTCAAATGGTTAGCAACAACAACGAATGTCATTAAATGAAACTACCTTCTTTTTTGTATCATGCCTAAAAGTGAGAATTGCGAAATAAATTGCCAAGCTCAAGTGATATTATTTTTTTCGAATCCGGTGTTTTTGGAAATTCTTAAGACCACAGTGCATTCTCTTATAGGGAGATCTAGTTAATTTGTTCCTAGGTCTTTTGATTTAGAAGAGTGCTTTTCAAAGTGGATACTGTTGCAGTATTGCAAAAAAGATATTTATCAAAAATAATTTGAAATAAATAAATTTCATTACGTAGATTACGTTATTGAAAATGAGTGTTACACGCGAACAGGTATTGGAAATAGTGAGACATAGCAATGAAGAAATTAGGCGGGGGTTTGCAAAGGAAATCGACCGTCTTTCTCAAACTCAACCGATTGGTTCCACCGAGCACGGAAACTTTCTTACCGGTCGCCATTGATCCGACAGTTAGCTCAGACAATTCAAGTTTAGATTTAATAAAATCCCTCCCCGAATTTAAGGGTGACGCCTCAGCATATCCCGCTTGGCGTACTGCAGCTCATTTTGCAATGAACTATTATAAAGAACATTCAGAAAAATATTATATCGCTATGGGAATTTTTAGGAATAAAATTACAGATTCAGCTAACACATCCCTTTCTTCTTTTAACACGGTCCTTAATTTTAAGGCAATAATCGCAAGGTTGGATCAAACATACGCGGATAAAAGACCGTTATATGTTTTAGAAAATGAACTGAGTATTTTGAGGCAAGGCAACCTACCGATTGCTGATTATTACGATACAGTTGATAAGCAACTGACACTTATTATTAATAAGCAAATCATGTCACATAGGGTAAATTCTGAAGTTATCGTGCCCTTAACGAGAGAGCTAGGGAAAACGCACTTCGTGTATTCGTCTCTGGTCTCCGTAGACCATTATGTGACATACTTTTTTCCACTAGACCAAAGGACCTTCCAACGGTGCTTGCGGTTGCTCAGGAGCTTGAAACTAGCCATAAAAGGTACGATTTTGCGCGCATATTTGTCGCAGGAAATTCGCTGACACCAAATAAATCAATTATGACTCAGTATCGTCAGCCTTCTTATAGGAATCAGCTCAATAATCGCACTTATTCAAGTCATAATAATAGGCCAACTCCAATGGAAGTTGATCGTAGTATCCCTTCTATTCGGCAATACACCAACCTTTCAAACAGCAATGCTCTTCAAAAGCAAGAAAACAAAAATTTTTCCAACCCAAATCCTCCCATTAATGCTTCTCGGCCACAACAAAATTCAAACTTTTTTCAGCCTACAGTTTCTAAACGCGGTCGTGAACAAACATACTCTAATCGATCACCAATTCCTAAGGTACAAAAGGTAAACTATATGCCATATGAAGTAGAGGCCAATCCTAACAAAGGTGAAATCGATGAAGATCGGTGTAGCCATCGGTGTAGCCATCGGTACGAACATGATTGCGATTATCGTGAAAGAGATTACAACGCCTATGACTGTCATGAAGATATTGACAGTAACTTTTCGGACGAAATCAACCTTTTAAACTAAATTCGCTCCTGCCATTTATTACGAAAAAAAAACGACAAATGGCCAGGAGCTACGCATTCTAATAGACACAGGTACTTCCAAAAATTATGTCAAAAACTTTTCTTTCCTGAAAGGCGTCAAGTCCATGGAAAAGCCATTTAAGCTTAAATCAATCAATGGCGTCAATCTGATTGATAAAAAATTTTTGATAAATATTTTAGACCATACCTCAACTTTTTATTTACTCACAAATTTAAATACGTTCGATGGTATCATTGGATACGACTTTTTGAAAAAAATCAACGCCAAAATTGATACAAAAAGAGGGTATATATTTTACCGCAATGGCCAAGCAAAACTTCAACATCTTTCTTGTAGTCAAGTAAATTTGATAACGATAGACGATTCGGTTCCGCATAATATTCAAAACCAATTCAATGATATGATTAATAGCAATATTAATGCCTTTGCTGATACAGATAGAGCATTGCCTTATAACACCAAAGTACAGGGTAGAATTCGTACTATTACGAATGAGCCGATTTATACCAAAAGCTATCCCGTTTCCGCAGCGGAGTTCACAAATAATGAAATATCAGCTCTTCTTAAAGATGGAATAATTCGGAAATCTTGTTCCCCTTACAACTCGCCTGTTCATGTGGTTACAAAAAAGGAAGATGGTAGACAAAAATTGCGTATGGTGATAGACTTTAGAAAAATAAATGAGAAAACAATTTCAGATAGATATCCCATTCCTGACTCGTCAGTAATTTTGGCAAACTTGGGGAAATCTAAATATTATACCACCCTCGACCTAAAATCTGGATTTCACCAGATCATTTTATGCGAAGGAGATCGGCAAAAAACAGCTTTCAGTGTCAACAATGGAAAGTACGAGTTCTGTCGTCCACCGTTTGGCCTGAAAAATGCTCCTAGCATTTTCCAGCGAGCTATAGATGACGCCCTCGCGAGTACATAGGTAAATGTTGCCATGTTTATATGGATGACATCATCATTTTCTCCCCTGATGAACAGTCACATCTTGATGACATAAACAAAATTTTACAAAGTTTAGAGAAAGCAGGAATGAGAGTTTCGTCGGAAAAATCAAAGTTTTTTAAAATCGAGGTGGAATTTCTGGGATTTTTGGTTTCACGAAACGGGATCCAGACATGTCCAAATAAAGTGAATGATATCCTTAATTACAAAATTCCAAACACTCTTCGTGCATTACGTTCGTTCCTTGGGCTATCGGGATATTATCGAAGATTTGTAAAATATTACGCCGGAATTGTGAAGCCGCTTACAAAATATCTGCGAGGAGAAAACGGAAATGTAGGTGCGAATAAATCAAAAAACGTTGTCATAGAACTTGACCCTGAAGCTCTGAGTGCATTCGAGAAAGTGAAAAGGGTGCTGGCATCTGAAGATGTTCTTCTGCAACATCCAGATTATAGCAAACCTTTCGAACTCACTACAGACGCCTCCTCAAGTGCATTAGGAGCAGTTTTGTCACAAAACGGCAGACCCATTACGATGATTTCCCGTACTTTGTCTACTACAGAACAAAATTATGCTAACGAGAACTCCTCGCAATAGTATGGGCATTAAAAAACTTGCGTCATTACCTGTATGGTATTAGTAATATTAACATCTTTACCGATCATCAGCCCCTTATTTTCGCTATATCTGATAAGAACCCTAACACGAAAATGAAAAGATGGCGGTCTTTCATCGAAGAGTTTTCACCGAAATTCCACTACATGCCAGGAAAGGAAAATAAAGTAGCCGACGCACTATCCAGACAGTTCATCCACAACTTTGGTGAATCAATAGAGATCGAAACCGTTCATAGCGAAGAGTCTTCTAGTGATGTCATCAAAACTATTAAATATCCTGTAAATCAATTTAAAAACCAGTTAGTAATATCTAAATCTGACCATTTTAGCAAAATAACTAAAATTTTATTTCAAAAGCTGCGACG
>NW_023464792.1:0-10041 GCF_013731165.1 Rhagoletis pomonella
ATTTTTTATATGAATTGTGGTTAATTTTGGAGTACTCTTTGGTCCTTAGGGAGTACTCTTTACACGCATGCATGGAGTAGTCGCGATTTTTGCAGGGAGTATTACCGGCGTGAATTTTTCTACGCACGCACACAAATAAATTTGCGTGCGTGATTTTTCAGAGTTGCATTTCTGTCCAATTTCAGAAGTTGAGCAAAATTTGAGCATAAATGCAGAATAGCTTCGATTCCAAAAAAAAAAACGTACGGGGATTGATAGAGAACATTAAGGTGAGTATAACGGTATATTTCTTTTCTTGCGGAAACAAAAACTACAAAAGTTATTAAGGGTCAAATTTCAAATTAAACTATTTTTTAAATAAAAAAGTCTTAAAAAGTAATATATGGATTTTAAAAGTTTTGACCTCAATCGATAGGAAATTTAGTTCCCTTTAATTTGATATGCATACTTTATGTATGCCTTGTTTAGTTTTCACAAAAATCTAATTAATGTACGCAGAAAGGAATTGCGCTTCCCTTCTGCGGCAACACAGAAAGGAAAATTCTACTTGGGGAGGATTATATTTATACCAAATTAAAGGGAATCAAATTTCCTATCAAATGAGATCAAAATTTTTAAAATCCATGCATTCGTTTTCAAAAACTGTCAGTTTGCTCTCAATTTCCCCTACTTTGCAAGTTTTTTGCGTACGCGAACGCAACTGTCACAAAGCAGAGAACCGAGTACGGGAACGCTTTCTGGTAAAAACCTGTAAATTCTTGCAACTTCTTGCGAGTTAGGGAACGCAACTATTATTTATCGCCTGTGAAAAGTTCGTACATAAGTGGTACATATGTAAAGGATAGAATTCTGTTCTTCAGAATAATTAAATGCGTCCATTATGTCTTTGCACTCTGATACTGGAATAGATGCACGATCGGAGAGTAACAACAAGACCGCAGAAGCGTAAGTTTAAGCAAAATTTCCAATAATCCCTCCATTCATATCTTCCACTCTTATTGCAGCACAATCAAAATCCCATTCGAGTCAGTACAGCGTGCAGTGATAGTTTATCGGGTATTAAGCGTTGATAAGGAACCGAGTCGTAATTTTGTCCAAAAGGAATTGCGTTTAGTGGGTGATGAAATTGAAGTACACTTTAAAGCTACTCATGTAAAAAACTTACGAACAGCAATCACATCCTTTTTCGGATCCCTCTTACTCTGTACGGACACAATCAAAGAATTTGCACCAAGTTCTGAAACTGCTAACACTAATGCCAGAGCACACACCTGCACCAACACCGCATAGAGCGGTGTACGGTTTCAGTTTTTATTTACTTTTCTTTACTCTATTTATTCTATATTTAATGTGGGCGCTTTTGCCAACTGAAAGTTGGGGTCTAAACTACCTGCCAGATAAATACTTCGCTGCATATTTACCAATACTGGTACTTATGGGTATGTTCGTTTTTGAATTCTTCGTATATCCGGGAATTTGTTTGGCTATGACACCCAACGTAGATGATGTGGAGTCTGTGATGGATACTGCTTTATTATTGCGACATGCCGAGGGTGATAAATCTGTAGATTCCAAGAATAATAGTGTATGGGCGCGTGTTAGATACATTAAACAAGCGACACCACGAAAAGAACGCGAAGTGCTTTCCAACTGTGACTTTTGCAATAGTACACATCGTCTACCAGCAGCACATGAACAGATATCTACATTGAGGTTTTTGGATTTACAGGATGTTAATAGTATTTTTGATTAGAGGCATCAAGAAATAAAGCTACAATTTATGTATGTACAGTATTTTGTTTCATTTATATGTATACCGGTTTAGAATTCATTAATTTCAATAAAATTTTCGTAGTGGCGACAAGTTTTACTTTCTTCTCGTGCGCACTGTTGTCCAACCAGGTTCAGGCTCTGCAAATTCTTGCTTTCTACGTGTTTGAGAGCGTGTTACGCGACTACAACTGGCAATATCGCTGTCTTCATCGTCAACATCCATATCAGCGTCAGAGTTTCCGCTACTGTCATCATCCTCTGAGGATGAGTTTTCTCCTGCAATTGGCGTATACACAATTTTCACATCGGGTCGTAGCCATTCCTTGCCTTGCGGTAGTTTGCTTAATTCACTTTCGATTTGTGCATATTCTCCACTGAAGCAGAGCGATTTATATCGGAGCAAATTCCTACAGATTTCTGGGAAGAAATTGATATAAGTTTATAGTTTACAAATATGTTATGTTCATAGTACTTCATACGTTTACCTGGTATGGAACCATCCTCACATATCGTGTCGAATTCTTGATCCAGCAGTTCCTCCACAACATCTTGTAGCTCACCTTGTGTTATGTTCTCATTACCAATGCAATACTTGTAAGTGTACTCCATGATTTCAATAGCTTGCTGGTATAAGAAAAATAAGGTAAGTATTATGCAAAGTGGTTGGTTGGGGTTGACTTCGCATTACCTGTTGCCCATTGCGACCGCCCATGCCATGCTCAACTGCTAATCGCAGATTTTGCCAGTTATTGAAGATTTTCTCTAAAACTAAGCGAAAGTTTTTCTGAAAATCTGTTTGAGCCATCCTGTCGGAGTTTATTGTTTTGATCAAAAAGACTTTGCGGCGAATGTCAAAGCAAAAGCCGTAATAAACACGTGAGAGCAGTGATGGTTGTATAGTGTTGCCGCTTATTCCTTTTTTTGGAACCAAAAATGTAGCAACCCAATAAACACTGAAAAAATATTTCTCCAACCTTGGAGAAATTCATAGTTCTCATGTTGATATCCAACATCATTCCCCAACTCACCTCTAACCGACGCGCAGATACGTAAAAAGTGTTAGGGAAACGAATTTTTAATTACCAAGTGAAAAACTAAAGCTAAATGAAGAGGAAAATTACCAACAAAAAGTAAATAATCTTCAGAGTATCCTCAAATAATCTGAAAGAAAATAGAACGCGCAGTGAATCAAGTGGCAAAATTACTGTCGGACTGTATCCTGAAGTGAATTATTGTAATACGATTTTGCTTAACTACATAATACAAAAGGAGTAATAAAATGAAAAATTAATCAGGGCTATCACGGAATCCATCGTAGAAAATCTACGAATCCGAATGCCTGCTACGAATACGAAAAAAATGCTATCACTGAATCCGAGTGAACTCGAAAATATCATTGCCAGCTTCGAATGCTGATTCGAAATCAGTTAGTGCATAGGAAACAACAGACATTTATGTATGTCATTTTGCTCACGCTGGCAATCAGGCGCAATAGCCGAGTGTGCAAAGCACTAGACAGCCAATTGAGAGAACCGAGTTCGAGTCCGAGTCGTGGGGTAGTGGAGATTTTTTCCTTTTTTATTTAATTTTTGTTTATTTTTTAATAAATATTTTTTTTAGTTTATTTTTAGCTTAGATTTTATTATTTTAAATAGAATTTTTTTTTTTTTTTTAAATAAAGTTTTATGATATTAAAGTAATTAGGTTTATTTCCTAATAAATTGTTGCTAAACTATTATTTCCTCGATTCATGCAAAATATTAATTCATTAAATAGCGTCTAGCAGATGAGTGCGTGCATGTACATATGTATGTATATATAGCATTGGTATTTTACGTCCACGTTTACACAAATATATGGAATTATATCAAACTACATATAACAAATTTGGAGTATAATAAATATTTAATATTAAAAATAATGCAGCTTTCTTCCACTATTTTTAAGATTGAGTGATTTTAAATTTTGTTCCGGCAGCATAATCTCATCGTAGAGTATCTGTACGAATCTTCATTACGAACGGATTCAATGAAGGCTCTCTACGAATTTCGAATTTACGTTCGTAGCTATTCGGATTCTGTGATAGCGCCTTCGTAGATTTCACGAAAATTGAAGCTACGATGGATTCTGTGATAGCCCTGAATATTTAAACTCATCTATGTATGTCGTTTCAATCAAAAAGGTATAAGGTATTTTACTATTTCAATTGCTTAAAGCACCAAGTTGGCAATTGTGGGCACCGGCACTTCGATAGTGCAAAAAAATAAAACCATTCGATACTATCGATAGTTTTACAGCTGTAAATCCTATCGCAAAGTAATGGAGATGATTACTTGTTTACAATTCACTTAATTTGTTTTTGTTTGCGGGCCGCGGTGTTAAAATTTTTATTATTTTTATAGTTGAATTAGGGAATAATAATGTCCGACGACGATACCATTCATCCATTAAGCGATTCTGAACATATTGCAGATTTTGACGACCACGTAGATGAGGAAGAGTTAATAACTGCACAAAAGGTAATACGTAACGTACGCATAATAAAATCTTGAACTTCTGAACCCTTGCTTTCCCTCATAGGTACTAGAAATTGTAGAAACCGCATGGCAAAATGAATTATGTGCACCAGAAATTCTCCAACACCAAACCGACATGATGGAGCTGATGCTCGGTCAAGTCGCACACATGGAGGAAAATATGAAGGATTTAGATAAGAACGATTTTCGTTTCATTGTGCATCAAATGGAATTAGAACGCATACGCTATGTGATGGCCAGTTACCTACGTTGTCGATTGCAAAAGATAGAAACTTACACGCGACATATAATAAATGAGGAAGAGGCGCGAGATGTGTCTGAAAAAAGATTATCGCCGGAAGAGGCCAAATACGCGCAAGAGTATGCCGAAAATGTGGAGCAATACTTCCAGCAAGTGGCGTTGCAGTACATGCCCAATATGCAGCGTTCAGAGGCGGATCAACGAATAGTTCGTCCAAACCTAATGAGTCATGTTTTCATCAAAGCGAATGTGGCGGGTAAGAGCAATAAGTGAGCTTCAAATTATTATTGAAAATATCGTCCTTTTCATACATTCCTAGTGCCTGCTGTTGTGGTTGGCGTCGATGACGAGGAGGTGGATCTAACTGCTGGCTCGCAGCACATAATACCCTACCAACTGGTATCCGATTTAATTCATAAAAATCAAGCGCAGCTAATTTAGAAGTAGTGTCTACCTGTAATAGATAGCATAAGTACAAGTATAGATGATTTAAATTAAGCTTATTTTATTCCGTATTCAAACGAGCTAAATTGCACTAATCCATTGTCAATGGCTTCAAAGGTTCAGTATCACTTCTGGCACCATTTCCGGCAGCATTTTGGGCAAGTGTGCTAAACATAACACGCTTACGTGTTTGTGGCAATGGTACTGCTGTTCTAGGCGTAGCATGCACTTCTACAGTCGTTGGTTGTTGATCGCTTAAGATGGTATTGTCGAATCTCGGTTGCCGCATTGGTGATGCCAGTATGCGTTCCAAGCGTTGCTTAAATACATTGCTTTCACACAACCTTTGTGGTGTTTGTATTGGTGTAGAAGTGACCTCCAGGTCTTCAAACCCTTCAACATCCGAGGGAAGTTGTACGTCTTCGTGTCCACGACGCTGAACAACGTATGTTTCTTTTGGCTTAATTGGTTTGGCGTGCTTAAGCATATCTTCGACAGGGGCAGGTAGTTTTGTAGAGCAAAGCTTGTCGACAAGTTTTTTGATTTTGTTGCGCGTTGCATAGAAATTTGGATATTTCTGCGGTTCCGAAAATATATTTTAAAAATTAGTTATTAATAACACATGATTAATCCATTGCATACCTGCTTCAACTTGTGCCGTTTGTGTGAAAGCTCAGCACTCAGGCGTTTCATTGCTGCTGTGGATATGCCATTTGTCTTTGGTTCCAGGCCGCTTGCAATCAAGCGTTTATTCGCCAAATGCTGCGCATCGTTACGGGTGCAGGGTTTTGGTTTTTGCGGTACTCTATAAAAGAAAACACATTTTATTAAAATTCAATGTATCACATTCATAATTGCAAACGTAATTACTTGGTTTTTATTCTTTGTTTGACTCTTGCCGCCTCTGCAGGAGTTGGTTCTACCTCTGATTTGCTGCTACTGCCATCACTTTCGCTTTCGGTGCTTAAGGTCTGTGTTATGTCCGTGCTGTCATTTCCGGTTGCAGCGGTTCCAGATTCTATAAAAATTTTGGAATAGTAAAATTTCGCAAATATATCTCCATGTATATAAAATATAAAACCAACGATTTTCAAATATTAAGTTTTAAATAAACTGTTAGTAAAATAATAATCCCGATTTGTGTTATTATTCTATATAAAGTCTAGAAAATTTTATTACATATTTCGCTAGCTTAGAGTGAAAAGTTGCTATATCCACTTTTCTAAGGAAAGTTATTTTCGTGCAAAAAGCAAAAGCAAGTGAAAATGCATCGTTTTCGAAAAGACCGAACTTACATATTTTATTTGTTACCATTTCTATTCAGTGAAATGTAATTTACAGAATAGTTACAGAAAATGTGACAAGTCCCAAGGAATACAAAAACGTTTCATTAACAAGTGCTTGAAGAAAATGAGATTGAAAGGTTTTCATTCTATCTCGGAAGTTTGAAAAACAGGACTTAGCGACTTTTTGCTTTAAGCTAGTGATTTGCTTTTTGTGAATTAACAAAGGACGATTTAAGGCCGTTAAATGTTACATTCTTTTAGGCGCACCATTCGAAAAAAATTTTTTAAACTAGAAATTTTTCGGTTTCAAATTCAATGACGCTTTTTTTTAGTTCAGACTTTTCTCTGAAATGGTCAATAAGCTCATATCTTTGCTTGGCGTGCAATACCGCATATACGCGAAATGCAATACAGCGTATATGATAGTCTGAAAATTTCACAAAAGTGCAAATAAACTTATTTTCTTCTAAACTTTGAATGTTTTTCTAACTGAGCTAATATAAGCTTCTATTGCAATTATTGACCAGTGAATTTGTGAAGTAGGCCAACACTGAGACAGGATACCGAAAATAATTATTTTTCTCAGCCACCACAAAAGTGTTATTGCATTTTGCGTTTACGCGGTATTGCACGCCAAGCGACGCAGTATATTGTATCGTGTACCTTTCCTCCTCACTGCAACGTCATGAAGCTTCTCCGCTTTGACAAATGTTCTGTTACTTTCAGTGCTCTGCGAATATAACTCCTCTCCTTGCGTATTCTTTTTATTCGACGCAGACGATTCTACACTTTTAATTTTGCGAACACGCGGCTTTGGTTTCACAGCAGTTGAATCTTGTCTGTCCTCATTACCGTTAATGACATATGTCTCATCAGCGTCTCGTTGCGTTTTTTGAATCGCAATAGGCTCTGCCAACAAGGTTGAACTGCGTTTAATGCGAGGCATGCGCTTTGCCGGTTCAGGTCTCGGTCCGGCGCTTACGCTAGAATCGCTCTCCGTACGATTAAATGTAGTGTAGGTAATGTCCCGCGTAGAATCCTTTAAAGCTGAAGCTTTTTTTACACTAGTTACTATATCGACGGCTTCTACAGGCGTGACAAGCTCTGCAGCATTGCGCTTCTTTATCTCACGTTCAAGCTCTTCCAGTTTCTCCTTATAGTTCACTTCCATATTGTGCACGAATTCCTCAAGTTTTTCGGCGCTTTTTTGACCGATTTCAACAACTTTCTCAGTTAATAGTCGCTCAAGATCTTCCACCGAGGGTGAGCCGCGTCTTTGCAGTGCCGCTGCTACTGCATCAACGCTGTCATCTGCTGCCCTCCGCTCTGATCTATCATCACCTCGTGGTTCGACACTCGTGATGCCAGTGACTGGCACAGAAAACGCCGTTGTTGTTGTTGTTTTCGCTTCCTCCAATGTATGCACAATTTCTCCAAGTTTCCGATTTATCTCCGCTATGGACTCCTCATTATTGGCCTGCTGCGATTCGCGCCACGCCTCGAATTCTTGTATTTTGGCCTGCAGCTTACCAAGTTGTGCTCTGCGTTCCCTCACCTCGCTGCTATCAGTGCTCACGCTGTTCAAGGTGGCATCGGCACCATCATCCTGCTCCTTTGTCTCGAGCAATTCGCTTTGAATAGCGACGCTCTTCATCGATTTTGGCGGTTCGCGTGGCGTGGCGCGTCTGCTATGCGACGGCGCCGCCCCGCTGCGTTCGCGTATGTCGCGTTCTGCGTTGTTAAGGCGCTCCTTTAACTGCTTTATCTCCAGCTCCAACTTGACGGCGTTGATCAACTGTAAATCGTTATGCTCGCGCTCCCTTGTGGCAGCGCTGGCCGGCGTTTCGGTGCGACGATCAGCCGCGGCGTTGCCACTAGCGGCAACGGTAGCCCCTATATTTGGCGCATTGACTGCCACGCGCGCTGCATGCCGCCGGCTAATGTGTATATTTAGCGCCTCATTACTGATGAAGCTCTTCGTGCACAGATGGCATGGATATACCACCTCGTGTATGGCCTCGATTTGTGTGATCTTCTTGTGCAGCTGTAGAATCTCATTATTCGCCTCGGCTAGCGATTTACGCAATTTGGCGACATCCATTTGCGAGTTGGCGTGTGCTTCGCGCAGCTCGCGTATAGTTTCATCGAGGAATTTACGACAGAACAACAGATACTGTATGGCGAACTGCGAGACTACGAAATACTTGGCGATGCCGCTGTCCAAAATGTTGGTGTCCAACATTGCGGCCAATGGTGCTTCGGAGAGGTGGCTCAATAATCCGTCCACCTGATCGATTCGTTGATCCTGCAGAAGGCGATCTATTTCAATCGAGCCTATGACGAGAAACATTGGTTGGTTAAAAAGGATAGTACATTTAGTTCTTGATAATGTGTGAGTGTGTGTAGTTTACCTAAGATGTGCCAGTCGATGGGTCCATCTTTGTATTGGCGCAGTTTGAAACCTGCTTCGCGCGCTACTTTAGGGTAATTGTAATTAAAACTAATAGCCATTATAAAAAGCTAACATATCTTACTTTTGGACACATATGTAAACAAATGAAAATATTAAGTTCTTCCTGAAAATATGGATTTATTTTTGTTTGCCCACACAGTTAATAGTGGTCGCCAAGCAACGAATTTGAAAGACTCAGCGAAAAGTTTTTAGGGGGATGAAATGAACATTCAGGGTAGGCGGTCGGAAAGCAGCTCTTTCCCGCTCGAAACATTGACAAAAAGTCAGTATCACATCGTCGCAGAACGAAATGATTAGCTTAACGCTTGAACACTTTTGGGAAATGATGCAAACGAAATTGATAAAGGTTTTGCGAGAAAAATCATTCTTTCTGACGAAGCGCATTTTCACTGCTCCATTAACTTCATCGTTGTCGCGAAAATATGCGGAAGAGAGATACAAGGTTCTCGAAATCGATTCCCCAGTTCCAACGTACTAACGATTCAACAAACGGGCGACAACGGTGGCCAGGAGGCGGATGTTCTCTATCTTGCTGGCGCCAGTAGCGAAAATTATGCAGATACCCTTTGCGCCGAATCGTTTCCAACACAGTCGGGTATACAAGAACAAACTAAATTTATTTCAGGCCAAACTTTTTTGGGAATAACATACTGTTACATGTTATCTTATCTTACAAATAATATTTTACATTATTTTATTTTTTAATTTATTTCATTTTATTTTTTTATTCTACTTATATTTTATATATTTTTTAAACCTCTTTTTTTTGACAGGTAATGCAATATTTACTCTATCATATAAATTTACTAAGACTGCAATCTTCAAACAGGTGGCAACTCTCTTAGTTTTTTTCTTTCTATATTTTAAGCTAGACCTTTAGCAATACATCAGTGAAAACTGAATTCAATTTCATGCATCACTTTTTGAGTGATGCACGTACAAACACACAGACAGACAGAAAAAATTCTAAAAATTGTTGATTTGGCTTTTATTGCTCTAATAAAGAACCCCATATTAACTTTTCCTTAACATCTATAATGTACAGATATCAGCTTGTTACAATTTTATTATACATATGTATGTATAGATAGATATTATGCATATGTTTTATTTATTTTATATTTTTTATATGTTATATGTTTTGTATTTAATATTTCAAATTTTATATTTCATACATATTTTTTATAGTATATTTTATATTTTAGATTTAATTTTTTTATATTTTATATTTTATATTTTGTATTTTATATTTTATATTTTATATTTTATATTTTATATTTTATATTT
>NW_023464793.1:0-504 GCF_013731165.1 Rhagoletis pomonella
GCAGCCGCTTAAAACTTGCACTTTATTATACTAAAAAAATATTGATGAAAATTTGTTAAATTTTTCTAAGTACTGCATAAAGTTTGAAAGTTTGTTGGATTTATATGGTTTTGATTAAAGCATGAACCATGTTATTATGAAAAAATAACAAAAACATTTAAAATTTTAAAAACCTTGCAAATATTTAAAAAAAATACGTAATAATTTTTGCTCCCCACTGTAGATACATATATACATACATATGAAAAATATATATGCGTTTGTTTATGCGCTGTTTGCTTCTCATAGTGACTCCCATGCCTTACCCCATTAGCTCACATTAACAAATATTTTTTGCTAGCGTTTTTTTTATTAGAAATGCCAAACACGTTTTCCATGCGCAGGTTAATGCCACACAAATTATTTACGCACAATTTTTGTTATTGTTATTACTGTGATTGTTATTGAAAAAAAGGCAGCCGGTATTTAGGGTGTGTTCGTAAACTTATAAACATACATATGTAT
>NW_023464793.1:514-8138 GCF_013731165.1 Rhagoletis pomonella
TACAAATGAGTTTTAAACCTCCCATCACCATATATGGTCACAAAAAATTAAAAAAAAAAATCGCACACACATGTGCAAATGCTAATCCATGTAAATTGTGTGCGGGCCAAGAAAAAACCAAAAATAAAAAAGCGCAACCAAATATACATACGTATGCTATCGTGATTTATTTGCCATGCAAAAATTTGTCATTTTCTGCAACATACTCCTTTCGCTGTCCATATTGCACACATACTTATGCAGCAAAGACAAAGCGATTATGAGTTTTTCCATATTTCAAGTTGCTTGCAATTTTTTTGCAATAGGCGTGTATTAATGACGTTTACTTAAACTTTACTGTTACTTACGCATCGTCGTCGCGAAGGTGGTCGAAATCGATGTGGCACGTCTCTAGCGTGTGTTGCATGCTGCTGCAGTTAACTTGTTGCACAAGAGTATGCACACAATAGAAAGAGCGTTTTTGTATGTCTGCGTGTGTGTGGGCTAGCGGGCTGTTCATTATGATTTCCTTAGAGCGATTAGTCACTTTACTTGCGCTACTCATATTTATTCAGTCATATTCGTAGCCATATTGACCTGAGTAGTTTAGCTCAAGCGGCAGGCAGCACTTAGTATGTAATGCATACGTGTGTGTACTTTATGTGTGGCAAATCATGACAATCTCAGTTGTTGAGTAAATGCATTAAGTTGATTGCTTTTTGAGTGAGTTATCTCGTTATGACTACCATTTCCTGTTGAGATTATGAAAAAAAAAGAAATAAATGCAGGAGTTAAAGAACTAAATGCACGGGCTTAGGTTAAGCGTGAAAAATTGTTAAATTTAGATTCAAAGTGGTAAATGAAAAATGGTTGGGTGATAGACTGAATCAATCGATTTGCTATGTCACCACATTTTACTGTCACCAAAAGTTAATTCATAACGCTGTAGGATATATGCAGTCTTTTTACTGGGTAATTAATGAAACCAAGTATATCTGAAAGTTTGGATTGAATATAGAAAATTAATTTCTCAGTTTTCTCAGGTTGGCGATTTTAAGCGTTTTTTATTAGTTTGAAGTAGGTAGTCGCAAAGCAGCATTTAAAGCAATTAAAATCTATTTAAATGCAAATATTTATAAATTAAAAAGGCTCCTTTGGCGGTCTTGGGGTCCGAGGAATCTTAATTTGCAATTTATTTTTACCAAAAAGCGGCCGCTAGAGTACGCTTTGTTTGAAAAAAACACGGAAGGAACTTGAAGGAAAAGTGCAAACAACGTTTCTCAACAATGTTGCTAAACAATGTTTCTTCATGCTCTTTTGCAGCGAAGCGCAGCCAGCGGCCGTTTTTGGTAAACATAAGTTGCAGATTCATATTCCTTGTGCGCGAAAACTCCACGAAGGGGGGCTTGGTTTCATCTATTCCCCCGCCGAACGGCATTCGGGTTACTTGGACCAGTAAATTTTAGTCTTTCTATCTTTTACGATATGGATGCCTTACTAAGCGTATATTTTTATTTTATCAACATCTTGCAGGGTTCTTTATACTCCCTCGAGAATTTAATCTCACAGCTAGAGCACTGAGTCTCTTTTTTGTCCATCTTCGTCTCCGGGCATTTTTGAAGTTCTCGATGGGATTTGGATAGCACCTTTAATACGGTCAGTCAAATGAAGACCACGTCAAAATATGTAGTTCACCTAAAAACAAAAAGAATACGGACCTTTTTTTCCAAAAAATTTTCCGGAATACAAGCCAGAAAAAAAATTATTATTTTCATGTTGGTCTGATGACAATAAAGGGTACTAAATGTTCCTCAACTATTTGTACATAGATACCCTTTGCGGACCCTGCAGAGAAATTAGATTTTTTTTTCCATTATGGAAAGACCTTCCAATTTTGGTATTCCTTTGCCCCCTGTGTATAATTACGATGTACTTTTTGTTCTTAAACTTGGCAGTTTATTTGCTCATCGAGCCTTAAATAAGTATCGTAAAGTTATCGACTATTTATTTTCATAATCGGCGTTACCATGAGTTTCATTTTCTCCGAACCGGCTCACTTTTCACTTTTGGTTTCCATGTATTTACGATGGGCGGATGAAAAAATTTTGGGTGAAATTTTTTTTCAGGCATGGCGGCAACGCCTTAATACAATTCTTCTTAATTTACACGACGGTTTTGAACTGATCTATGTAAGTTGATGCATTCTATTTATGCGGAACGGACCTTGAGCTGGTATTTTTTGCTATTCCTTGGCTCAGTTTCTTGCCAAAATCCCAGTCTCCCAACTACTTTTCGAAAAATCTCTAATTTCTAGCTTGCCTAGCTTTTCTCCGATACTAAATTTTGAAATGTATCTGCAATATCTATATGCCCATCCTTTCAATTTCGTTTTAGGTCACCTTGTGGTCTACCTCCACTTTTTACACTTCAATATTTTCATTTCAAATCTCGCCAAGACTTATTAGAAAAAAAACTAAAACTTTGCCTCTATGCTATGTAGTAAGTTTTCTACAAATTCGTGCCAATTTCTTGTAAATCAAACTTCCTAAGCCGCTTGCCACGAAAAACACAGCAAAACTCGTCTCAAAATACAAAATTTAAAATTAAATAAGCCGAAGGGCGGGCTGCCAAGCAGACCCAGCAGAGAACCCACTCACACCTGCACACTTGCATACATAACACACTCACCTCAACCGCAAACGGAATGTCGAAAATGCTAAAACAAAACTTTTGATATACGCGCCACACATGCCACCGTGTATGTCCGCCCACAAAGGCAAGACTATCTAAAATCAAACATCAAAGTTTTCAACAACCAAAACCAGCTGGAAAAAAAACTAAAATGGAAAATTGTGGTTGGCGAAGGAAGAGAGAGTCAGGCAGCAACTATTTAGCTTATTCATCGCTCACACGTAAACAGCCGCTTCATATATGTATGTATGTACATAGGAGCAAAGTGCGAGTGCGAGTGTGTGTGTCATTTGAAGTTACTCATACTCGACGTATCACCTTTTCCTAATGCTTTTCCTGCTACCGCTAAACGCCTAAGGTGGAAAACATGAGCCACACGTACGACCACTGAAATATGGCAAAGACAAATATGCCAAAGTAAAATATGCGCAGGTTGACTTGGCCTAAAAGGATATGCCTTCGATACTACGTTTACAGTGTGTATGGAAGTGTATTTGGGTACCTATGTGGTTTCACGTATCACTTTGGCGATAAACAAAACCCTTCAGAGCTTTTGGCAAAATATTTTACCGAAGACGACGACGACGACGACGACACAAAGTCACAAATTGAATGTGTGTGTGTGTCTCAGCCGGTGGTGATGGCTGCTCACAGCTCATCATGCGACATAAGACAACAAAATGCCAACTAACATATTATTAATTTTGCATGTTGGATGCCAAAAATTTCATAATAATAATCCGGCACAAGCTTTCGCAGGAGGCGCATACCAAACTGCATTCATATACCTAGCAGAAAATTGAACTAGTTCAGAACTGTGAAGCAGACAGCTCAAAAGGGGACGTACCTTTTTTACGTGAATTTACAGATTTACAGTCTGACAAAGCACTACTTTCGTACTACGAGTACCCGTTTCGAGACTGTCTCCAAATGATCGTAAAACGTATACAGAGCGTGACAGTTTGCGAAAGGTCTTAGGGAATCGGAATTTAAAGAAAAACTTTTGAAGAGATTGACTTGAGGTATATATATTAGACTGCATCACTAAAAAAAGTTGCGGTTTTTTTCCGCAGGGATTACAAAATTTGATTTGAAAATACCTCCAAAAATGGAATTTTTTATGAATAAAAATAGCTTCTTAAAGAACTTTTTGAAAAAAGTCCCCTCTGATGACAAATTAGATTAAGCTTAAAAAATCTGCATAAAAATATTTAAAAATCTTTTCAACGGAATCGTAAGAATGAGATTTTTGATACTTTTTTTTACTTTTTTCAAAGATTGATTTACGAAAAACTTGAATAACCTGCCCAAACCTATTCTGATTTAGACTTATGGGATCTCATTAGTAAGGTATTTTCACACTGTTTTTATTTATGTCCAAAAAAAGTTATTCGGTTCCCTTTTTTTTCAAACACCAACACATCTTAATTGAACTTTGAATGAAGTTCGTTCATCCCACCTTTCTCTTTCATCCTTTGAATGAGTTTGTTAGCAAAGAAAATGTGAGCAAATACCTTTCCAATGACACCTCCTGAGTCTAAATCGGAAGAGTTTAGGTTCAGTTATTCAAGTTTTTCTTAAACAAATTTTTGAAAAAAGTTAAAAACATCATCAAAACTTTCATTAAATATTATGATTCCGTTCAATATTTAAAAAAAAAAATTTTTTTATTTCTATGCAAATTTTTTAAGCTCAAACCGTTTTGTCATTTGAGGGGATTAACAAAAAAACATCTTTAAGAAACTATTTTTATTCATAAAAAACTCCGTTTTTGGAGTTATTTTCTAATCAGTAAATCTTAATATTTTTCCGAATTATTCTGTTGGACGTCTTAAAATATAATAGATTTTATAATTCCAGTGGAAAGTAGTACCAATTTTTTTTTCGTATGGGGAGTGATGCAGTCTAATATACATACATACATAGATGGTCGCGAGCGGACTAGTCCCACACCAGCCCGATTTGCTGCAGAATATGTACAGTAGGTATTTTGACGATTTTTAGTTATAGATGAAGTTATCAGTTAGAGTAAATATTGCAGTCATACTAAACTAATCAAGATCTTTCAAATGACATTATCCATTTTTGGATGTCGTTAATTTATCACATTTGGCGTCGTATGTCATACAAAGTGGCTGCAAAATTGTTGACAAATGTAGATATGTAGCTTATAACAAAATTATACTAAAGAAAATTTTTCATAAACTCAAAATAATTAACAATAAACAAAAAAAAATTATTCCGAGACTTTACATAGATAAAATCGCATTCCCAACTTAAATCATGCTCAAACATATTACAGAATTTATCGCCTGGTAATCCGTTTCGAGTGCCAGAAAAAAATAATAATTTTATAGAATTTCAATATTAAACGCCTAATTGTATACTCTAATCTCTTAAAATATAATTTTAGCTGAATATCTGGAGGAAAACTTTTAGATACGCATTTTGTTTTTGAATTTACTTCAACGGCAACACACTTTACAAACAACCATACAAGAGAAACGCAAAGGCAATAAATCCTTCTTTTGTTGCGAAAAAGTGTCAACACGCTCAGCACTGTTGACAGCTCAACGCCAATAAGTATGCAAATCCCTTTTCGGCGCAACGTAGAACCAACGGTCGTGACTGTGGAAAATAGAAAAAACATAACACAACATAAAAATTTACACCAACACTAAACAAATACATGCAGACTCTTAGCAATATTAGTTAGACAGCCTGTCCGCAAGCTAGGACACATGCACAATGGAGTAGATATTTATTTGTTAAGTGTTTCAACACCAAAAATGGGTTAAACAAACAATTTTCCTAACAACTCAACAGCAATTGAAAATAGAAAAAAACAAAAATCATAGAAAGAAAATTGAAAACAATAGGCACACACTGGAACGAAAACATTTCTTTGAGCTGCTACCAACTGTCACACCCACTCACTGCACTTTTAGTTTCGTATCCACAACACACTGGAGCAAAATTTTTATTTTGGCGCATAAAAATTAAAGCTCATGAAATTTGCTTACATCTCAAGGATAGCTTCTTCTATTTGGAATATGATCTACAACAGACATTAAACAGCCTACATACTAAAGCTTGCGAAAGAGTATGGACCATGGACCCCCGTACACTCTCTTGGGAATACTAGGTACCCAGTACTGGTCTATAACAAATAAATTTTTCTCAGCAAAACTTGAACATAAATGTTTGATCATTTGGTTGAGTGACGTTCAAAGGAGGCAATGGTGTATTTTTCTTCTGTTTTCCTGGAAGGATAGCACCCTACCTTTTCATGTATTACGGAACGATTTTCGAATCGACAAACGCACATCCTTGCCAATGTGGTATTTTGCCCACAATACCTTTATGTTTCTTACTCTCAGGGAGAGTACCGCCTGATATTTGCAGCAGTGATGCCAGACATTCTCTGTTAAAAATCCCACGAAAATGGGGAAAAAATCCCTCAATTACCCACATCTTGAAAATTTATCCCACAAAATTCCCAACGAATTTAAACATATACATGTTTCAGCAGTAAAGAAGTAAAATTCATATAAAATAATAATAATAGTTTGGCGCTTACAC
The DNA here is from genome assembly GCF_013731165.1 of Rhagoletis pomonella. NCBI lineage: Eukaryota > Metazoa > Arthropoda > Insecta > Diptera > Tephritidae > Rhagoletis > Rhagoletis pomonella. The sequence continues at coordinate 6,767 of NW_023464793.1, forward strand.
ATATGTGCTTTTCCTCCAATTTGTGGCGGTCCCCTTGATGTTGTCACACAAAGGGGAGGGACCTACAGTTTTACGCCGACTCCAAATGGCGAGTGTATTTTTATGAGAAGGTGTTTTACATGGCAGGAATACACTCGGAGGTTTGCCATTGCCTGCCGAGGGCCGACCGCTGTTAAGAAAAAACCCCTTTTTCTGCATTTTTTCACTCATTCAATTTTTCACTTTCATTTTTTTGCTCACTAACTGCTATTTAACATTTCATCAGATAATTTGTTCCGCTTTTTACATGAAATACCAGTTACAACTGAAAAGATTCTTTCTTACTCAGCGCTTGAATTGGTTAACGTAAGAAAATTTTCGAAATTGTCCTTATACTTTTTAACAGTTATATACCATTTCACTCCACATCACATCTTCAGAACGACTAATTACGTAATAATGTCGAATATTCTTGAATTTTGATCAATTATGCAACAATAACTGCGTCAAAAGAAAATCCCTTATTTATATGAAATGTCCCTTTTGTCCCTTTTAATAATTTTTGATGCAAAATATCCCTCAAATAGGGAAATTACCCACAATCTGGCATCACTGATTTGCAGTTGCAGCTCTCTCTCTCTCTCCCTCTCTCTCTCTTTAGGGCCGCGGTTGAAAAAGTTCTCATTGAATCTGGATTCAGTGTACAGCCACGCGTTGGAGTTTATTAGCACATCAAAATACAGTTTTTTTTAGAGTTTTTGGCCACCAGACTATGGAGGCATATGCGACAATCGGATGGACTATCGTAATGGACTATTTACTTATAACTTTTCATCTTTGACGATCAAGTTATATCAAGGAAAGAAAAAATCGAGTTGTCTCTTAGCGGAATGTTTACGTTTAGCCATCAAAATCTCCTTTGAATTTGAACCAACCTAATTTGTTAACAAATTTTCTGCTGAAAATCGACAATAAAAGACCAGTGTAGGTACACTTCTAAAAGTAACAACAAAAACAACAACAAATGTCCCTTTACCAACACGTCTAAGTCACTTTCTCAACAAAGTCCACTGTCACGCCAAAACCAAAATTGCAGAAAAATAGCAAATGTTTTACGTTAAAAAAAAGAGAAAAGGAAATTGTGCGCACTTTTCCTTGCTATATAAAAATGAAAAAAAGAAGCAAAGACACAACAAAAAAAAACTAACCGAGACACTGCCACCGAAATACCGAAAATGAAATAAAATAACATGATAATGCTACCCAGGGGCCAACCGAGCTCTAGACGACCGAGTTTTGTAATTTATGTCCTGTAGGATATTGTTTTCGCTTAACATGCGCTGGCAAACAAAGTATAAGTATTTTGTATGCATACTTGTAGGTGTGTGTGTGT
>NW_023464793.1:8148-10040 GCF_013731165.1 Rhagoletis pomonella
ACATCACATTACGAAGTGCTTACCTTGTCTACGTTTTCACGCGTTTTAGCGGAGGTCTCCACATAGGGCACCTGCCATTGTTGGGCGCGTGCCTGGCATTCGTTTAGCGGCACTTTACGTTTGTCGCTCAAATCGCATTTGTTACCCACCAACAGGAACGGTATGCTTTCGTCATTTTTCACACGTAATATTTGTTCCCTGGAAAAGTAAAATTGAATTTAGTATATTAATTTTAATGCTTAGTGAAATTAAAATAAAATAAAATAAAATAAAATAAAATAAAATAAAATAAAATAAAATAAAATAAAATAAAATAAAATAAAATAAAATAAAATAAAATAAAATAAAATAAAATAAAATAAAATAAAACAAAATAAAATAAAATAAAATAAAAAAATAAAATAAAAAATAAATAAAAATAAAATAAAATAAAATAAATAAACATAAAATAAATGAAGGGAAATGAAATGAAATAAATAAAAATAACTTGGAAAGATATAACGAAATAAAATAAGATTCAATTCAATAAAATAAAATTAAGTTAAGATGAATGAAAACAACTTATTAAATAATATTATGTTAAAATAATAAATTAAATTTTTGTAAAATTTTTATTTTTTTTTTAATTAAAATTAAAATAAAAGCAATTTTAAAGCATTTTTTAACCTGGACGGATTCGAAATTTACTAGAACGAAACTACTGCATTTGGCGAAGCAATGCTCTTCTACCAGGACAACCCAGCAAAAAAATCTTTTACCCCAGGAGTTAACATGAAATCATGAAAAAATATCAATCGCTTCACTTTAATTTCTAGAATGCATTGATTTAGCCATCTCATTGGCGGTAATGTCTCGATAGTTTACTATTGAGAAGCTAACATGTATAAATATTCCTCTTTTGAATAGTGAACTAAAGAAGCGAAAGGCATTTTATCTTCATTTGCTTTGTGTACTTGTTGAAAAATATTGAATATCTAAACCCGGTAATAATCCAGGGATTATATAAACGAGATCTCAAAAATCCCTAGATCGTAAAAATCGAAAAAATTATCATCTCTGGTGCGTACGCTCTTTAAGCAAACCTCAAAATTTAACGCATACCGGATAAACTTTTTTCATGCAACATAAATAGCGTTTCGCACTTTATGTAAGCTATGATGCATTTTATGGTATTGTATCAATAGAAAATGATTCATTGACCATGGCTAAAGTACAAGACACAGGCAACACCAAAGCGTAACTGAACCCCAGCCAAAATCAACTAGCGTTTATGTGTGAACACAAATATTTGTTTGACGTCTTTTTTTGTAATCAACCGCAATTTATCGAGAACTGACTCATGTGGCCAATGAGCTATGGAAATTCTAAAAAAAAACCAACAACACTCGTAGTTTTATAAGTACTTGAAATTTCAAACGTTTTATTTTGTTCGCAGTCAATTAAATCCACCATGTGAACACGGCCGACTGTCAGTCAGTAAAGAGACTTACGTACATATACATATTTATGTTAGATTGCAAACGCAAAAACCACTTCGAGACAACAGCAAAGCGGCAAAAGCGGCCGACAATGCGAATGTTGATATTAGAAGTACAAAATAATAAAAATAAAAATAAAAATAAAAGAAAATCTAAAAGAGCCTATACAGCTGGAAGCAGTAGCAACAGCAGGAGGTACATATGTGTACGCCCAATCGCAAGTTTATATTTTAGACAGCAATCACAAGTCGACAGCAAACCGGCCGAACGATTCAATTGTACAAACATATCTACATAGGTGTGTAGTTGCATGCACACGCACGTCGGATGCCAGTTTTATTTATTGTTTGTTTAGCTTTTGTAGAATTTTCGCTTTCCTTTTTGCGATACGCGTTTTGTTTTGTCTATATTTGT
>NW_023464794.1:0-150 GCF_013731165.1 Rhagoletis pomonella
CTTATTTGTATGGAAAATCGGTTTATTTACGAGGTTTACGCGGTTACTAGGCATTTAAGTGGTTCCATGAATATTCATATATTCAATATTCAAGTACAAAATAAAAATAAAATAAAATAAAATAAAATAAAATAAAATAAAATAAAATAA
>NW_023464794.1:160-10039 GCF_013731165.1 Rhagoletis pomonella
AAAATAAAATAAAATAAAATAAAATAAAATAAAATAAAATAAAATAATCTTAAATAAAATAAAATAATCTTAAATAAAATAAAATAATCTTAAATAAAGTAAAGAAAAATAATAGATGAGTCTAAACTGAAGTGTAGATAATTAAAAAAGAGCATTTTTAAATAAAATTGTACCTCCTTTGTTACATAAAACCCGTCTGATTTAATTTAATTCAATTATTTGAAGAGCTTTCCCATACGCGAACCTTTCAGAATTTTTTTTTATGATCTTACTAAATAATATTGTAGTTCGATCGAAGAACTGAACCGGAATAACAATAAAATTTCGCAATATCCTAAAGCCAAAGAAAATTCTACTTCTGAACTCAAATAAATTTACTAGATCTGAACAAGACTTCATAAGTTTTGATTTCAAGTAAGAGAGCAAAACATGTTTATCATATCCCTTGCGCATTATATGGATTGCACAGTTTGCAAAGTTTTCCTATTGGAAAGCCGCTTCTACCGTGCACCATGCAAGACATTTCACACTACTAAGAGAATACCGCTTATATGTTTGGAACGTTATCCACCATCTCCTGTCGAACCGCACTTTGATATCCATTTCTCTAATTTTCTACTTCCTTTATTGTTGCAGATTTCATCAGCCACCCTATATAAGCTATTTATTCATGGAAGTTGGTAATTTTATTTTAATAATAAAAAGCGGCGTGCGATTCGTGGATGATTTTTCAGGTTCTTAGTAATTTTGGTTTGATATATCTTCAAATTAAAACCTACATATTTCATTACGTATAAAAGAACTACTGACCATTCCGTGTATTATAAGTATACGGTTTAAAGGTTTCAGTCGACTATTATAGGAGAAAAGATTTTTCCCCTATCCAGTGCAAATATCTCAAGACAAACGAATGAAGAATAACTCTTGTCAAGAGGACTTGGTAGGCAATTGAAGGGCAGAGCCCTTTCTTGGCAGACAAGAATTGCCCTGTACAAATGGCTTATCATGTCCATTCTTTTATATGGCACAGAAACACGGACAATGGTGAGCACAAATGAGAAGGCTTTTAGGGCTGTTGAGAGAACTATTCTACACAAGATCTACAGCCCTGTTCGCGTGAACGACGGGTTCCAAAGAAGATAGAATGACGAAATTTACGGGCTTTTCATGGACTTTGAAAAATAGACAATGACTGTTGATTGTTGAAATGGTACGTTCAGAAGCCGAACAGAAAATAATAATGGCATATGAACGAATGTGTTATCCTTCTTCCTTTTTTACCCTGTATTAAGAGGTAAAAGAACCAATATCACTGCGTGAAATATCTCAAGATTTGAAATTAGAAAAGAAAACGCCGAACACGTAAACTTTACATTCGGCCGTGGATTATGAATCTGTATACCGTTTTTCAGATTAGATAATATTGCCTAAGATGTTTGTTTCAAATGTTTTAGATCTTATTCTTTTTTCAAAAAATCAAGCTACTAGTGATGAAAATCGTTGAAAAATAACAAATCGAGAATGGTCAAATGAAAGTATGCAATAATTTTTTTGTATGAAATCGGAGTAGAAAATAATGTTGCTCATACGCCATATCGTACATAGTCATACTCGTGCATATTCTTAATTGGCGTATGAGTAACCTTTCCCATGGTGAAGTTTGTATTTTTTGTTCATTTTGGGTTACTGGCACGTAACCAATAATTCTTCTTCCTAATTGGAACTGCAGCCGTCTTGCGGTTTGCGTCAAGATCAATTACTTCTCTTTTTAAAGTACCGCCAGGTCTCCTTCTATTGTGTTCGTGGGCATCATCGATTTCTTTGTCCACCCATGGGTACTCAGACAAAGGATCCTTTCACCGGAGCACCTTCATTTATAAGTATGATATATCCATCCAGCGCCAGCGTATTTTTTTTTGATACGCTTAACTAAGGCAATGTCATTACAAAGCACCGACGGTACGTCATTCCATTTCGCCAATATCCATCGCCCACGCCAACACTTGCATATAATAGCTTTCTCGAAAACCCGCAAAGCTTGTTTATATTTTATTCATTTCATTTCATATATTTTAGTCTATGACTTTAACAATCTTACAGACTAGATTACATAATAGGTTAGAATAATAGAAATTATATTAATTATACAATGTTTCAATATTAGATTTAAATATCAATCTCGGCAATGAAAACTCAATATTTACAATTTTTGAGATTTTATTAAACTCTGTGAGGGCTCTATATATTGGTGCTAGAGTAAAGTAATTTGCCTTAACTGGAAGCATATAAAAAGGTAGTTGAAAACGCAAAATTCTGTTTGGAACATTGAAACAAATCTGGTTAAGTAAAACAGGGCAATCAATATATCCATTAACCAGATCATATATAAACATCAGTGACTGGATACGTCTTCTACTTTCCAGTGATTTTACATCAATAAGCTTACAGAGAGAATTATAGGCCGGTAAAGGCTCAGAAAAGTTAAGCGGCTGTAGGGCAAAGCGAACAAATTTGCGCTGGACTCTTTCAAGCCTACTAGCATAAAGGCTATATATTGGATTCCATATTATAGATGCATACTCTAATTTAGAACGTACCAGCGCATTGAAAAGAGTTTTCCTGGTATAAGGATCTTTGAAATCCTTAGCATATCTACGCAGAAATGCTAAGTTGCTATAAGCCTTCGGGATAACGTAATTAACATGATTTGTAAAAGTGAAACCCGAGTCAAACACAACACCCAGATCTATAAAATCATTGACTGAGGTCAGTTTATGGTTCAAAATACTATAAGTCGAGCTGATGATGTTTGAAGACCTAGAAAAGGTCATATGGTAGCATTTATTAATGTTCAGTGATAATTTATTTACCCGACTCCAAATAATAACATTATCCAGATCATGTTGTAGATAAAGTGTATCAGAGACACAAGTAATTTTTTTAAAGAGTTTAAGGTCATCTGCGTAGAGGAGGAACTCGGAATATTTAAAACAGTTCCCAATATCGTTTATAAATAAAACAAATAACAGAGGGCCAAGGCAGCCAATGCTACCAAAAGTATGATATGAAAACCTCTTTATATTCGATTGGTACGAAAACAATAATATTACCCCAAATTTATAAAAACTGAAACTATTGTATCATATATGTACCATTGTTTATTTGTATCTTAGTTTGCGTATGCATTCAATGCAAACATTCTATACAGTCTTTGAAATCAAGTGATGATCATAAAATTAGCTGTCGCTCAGTTACCGCCCAGTTGACAATTGAAAACAGTGAAAATGTTTGTTTTGTTTACATGCCAATTTGTTAACGTCGGCGACAATGCAAAGCCAATTGTCCGCTTCACTTAACAATAAAATAGTTGCAAGTGGACACACGCACTTAAAAGTATACATACAACACTGCAAAAAATGCGACTAATCCGTTATGACTCCGGGAACAACCGCAAAGGAACATGCGACTAATACGACTTTTGATCTTTTTATATGGAATGAACTGACTTATTGTTCCTCTTCCACCCGAAAGGGTATACAAATCAAATAGTCGCTTTTAAAAAATAAAAACAAATTGCTAAGCGAATAGTCTCTCTAAACGTTGCACATGAAATTTCGTCTACATATCATTACATTAGAGATGGGTCGGGCACTAATTGATCTCCAATTATAGCCGCAGCTAGTCTTATAAGCAGTGACTAAATGATGCCAAATTATACAGGCTGAGACTAATCCCGGAATATTCTCTTTAGAGATTCGTCAATCCTTACCAATTCGTCCTGAAATATGCTATCCAGAAATGCGATTAATTTATAAAAAAAGAGAACTATTTTGAAATATGAGTGTTTTTACCATCTAGAAAATTATTTATGCAACCTCACATACGCGGTTTTGTACTTTAAACGGCGATATAAACCCTATGTACACATACGTATGTACAAACGTTTAATGCACATCTATTACTTTGTCTATATGTATATAAAAGTAGCAGTTTACATTTAAACACTAATGTTGCCTATTTATGCAATGATAAAATGAATGTAGTACATACATACTAGGGTGGCTATCAAAAATGCTGTTTTTGAAATTTCATCAACCTACCGCCTAATTTTATTAGTTTTTATGAGAAATATTATTGCCTATTTTTATAGATTTTTTAAAGGTCATTTTTAGGTCGCGACGTGTCGATTAAGGTCAGAAAATACGAGTTTGTAGATTTATGAGTGTTTGAATGACTATTTTTGATTCGATGTCAAAGATCTAATATGATCTGAGAATTGGATATATAGGTCTTTAAAATGGTATATAATAATCTATTGTCGGACTTGGTTTGGTGGGATTTTTTATCGGGTAAATTAAAAAAAAAAAAACATATTTCTTGGGTGGCTTTTCTTAAATACGGCCTTGAATTTATATGGTTTATGTATCGGACTTTCAGATTTTTTGAGCAGTGTGTCTAAGGAATTCAGCAACATTTATTCAAAATTGATATATACAATCGCTACATAGCAAAAAATAGGTTTTTCCACAAATTTTAGAAAAATGGGGGTGAACCGCCCACTTACAGTCAGTCAATAAAGTTTAGGTACAGCGAATTTTTTACAATATGGGCAACTATTTTTTAAATATTTTATTTTTCGCTAGTTTTTTATAAAAATATGGTTAATTCTACAACAAAACCCCCAAAATTCAAAGTTCCAAACCTTGTGCAAAATTAAAGAAAATTCTGCAAAAAATTTCATTCAAATATTGCACTTTTTATTTACGCTCTTTAGAAAAAAGCTGAGTATGCAGTTTTGTAGCCCATTCAATTTTAGTATAATGAAGTGCAAGTATGAGGAAGCTAGGGCTTACCATTGATTTTTGGGGAATTTTTTTGTTGAAGGTGTCGCACATTTTTTCAATATAAAAAATGTATCAAACATTATTTTATATGGAGAAAATGAGCGACACCTTCAACAAAAAAAAATTGCTATAAATCAATGATAAGTCCCAGCTACCTCAAACTTGCACTTTGTTATACTAAAATTGGATGGGCTAAAAAACTGCATATTCAACTTTTTTCTAGAGAGCGTAAATAAAAAGTGCAATATTTGAATGAAATTTTGCAAAATTTTCTTTAGTTTGGCACAAGGTTTGGAACTCTACCTTTTTGGTTTTTTGTTGTAGAATTAACCATATTTTTCTAAAAATTTATCGACAAATAAAATATTAAAAAAATAGTTGCCCGTATTGTTAAAAATTCGCTGTACCTAAACTTTATTGACTGACTGTATATTATAAATGTGTATCGCTAAAACCACTTGACCGATCTCGACCAAACATAAATTCAAGGCCGTATTTAAGTAACTTCGACAATTTTTATGCGATTGCAATAAATGAGCTCTTTGAAATGGAAGTAGTCATTCGAAAACTCATAAATCTAAATCGTTTTTTCTGACCTAAATCAACAGGTCGCGACCTCTAAATGCCCTTTAAAATATCTACAAAAATAGGAGGTAAGGTCTTGAAATTTCCAAAAAAGCATTTTCGATGGGCACCCTAATACATACGTGCATAAATATGTGTGTGTACACACATTCATATTATATTTAATCGCATGGCACACATCACTTGCACGCTTCAAGTATTAGCCAAACAAACAAACAAGCATTTCGGACATAGGTATCCTGTAGTGAAAAACCAAATCAGTTAATAAAAATTCCAGTTCATTAACTACCCTAACGGAAGAAAGTGGGGTGTTTTAAATCCACTATTTAAAAGACTACTACTTTGAAGAGAGTGAGAAAACGTTTCGAATTTTGATACTCTTTTTACTCAAAGAAACAATTTGTATGTATGGTATGTAGAAGAAAGCATCTGCATAGTGAATAACGAAAGCGTATTAAAAAGAAACATACTGACTTTGAAGCTCTTTAAGCCAAACGCATTTTAAAGTAGTTGAAATCAAATGTTTGAAATTTGGCACGTAGGTAGCGTTTGCCTAAATTAACATATGCGGTAAGTTTTTCCGGTAGGTTGACGAAGGACCTGTTTTAAAAAATTAAAAGGGATCTATTCGAAAAGATCGTATCTGTGTTCCGAATTGCTAGAAAGTTGGCACGTACTTTTTATACCCGAGCGCACTTGTGCACAAGGGTATTATAACTTTGTTCACATAACGGTTGTTTGTAACAGGCAAAACGAATCGAGATAGATATAGACAAATGTATACATAAATGATAAGAATGAAAAGAGAAATCGATTAAGCGGTGACTGTCTGTCCGTCCGTCCGTCCGTCCGTCCGTCTGTGCACACGATAACTCGAGTAAAAATTGAGATATCTTAACGAAACTTGGTACGTGAACTTCTTTTGGGCGTGGGACGGATGGTATTGAAAATGGGCGAAATCGGATAATAACCACGCCTACCTCCCATATAACGGTAATTTTAAGAACTACGAAAACTGCGATATTTTAGTAACTACTGAAGATAATTCACTCAAAATTGATACTTAGAATGAGTTTCAGCCGGAAAACATGAATATTATAAATTTTTGGAAAATGGGCGTAGCCACGCCCACTTATGGTTACATGTGTATATCTTGGTAACCGCTGCACCAATTTCTTCCAAACTTGGCACAGTTGTTGGCCTTAGTACAGCATACTAAATGGCTGAAAATTTTAAAAATCGGACAATAACCACGCCTACCTCCCATATAACGGAAATTTTCAGAAAAACGAAAACTGCAATATTTTAGTAACTACTGAAGATAATTTACTCAAAATTGATATTTGCAATGAGTTTTAGACGAAAAATAAGAATATTATAAAATTTTGGCAAATGGGCGTAGCCACGCCCACTTATGGTTACATGTGTATATCTTGGTAACCGCTACACCAATTTCTTCCAAACTGGGCACAGTTGTTGGTCTTGGTACAGCATACCAATTGGCCGAAAATTTCTAAAATCGGACAATAACCACGCCCACATCCCATATAACGGTAATTTCGAGAAATACAAAATCTTCGATAAATCAGTAAATATTGAAGCTAATTTATCCAAAATTGATGATTGCAACAATTCTTTACCAAGAAATACGTTTATGACAAAATTTTGGAAAATGGGCGTAGCACCGCCCACTTGTGATCACATATATGTATCTCGCTAACCGTTCTAGCAACTTGTACCAAGCTCGGTATGGTTATTGTGCTTGCCACATAAAAGCAAACCGTTGAAAGTTGTTGAAAGCGGACTAAAATTGAGGCCGCTTTTCATATAACGGTAAATTTCAGATATGCTTCAAACTGCAATATTTCGAAATTTAAGGACGCTAATTTACTTAAAATGTATACACCCCGGCTTATCATGTAGCGGTAGCTTTCGGAAAGGTGGAAAACATATATTTAATACTTGCGCCGGGTATTTAATGTTCGGCTCCGCCCGAACTTAGACTTTCTTACTTGTTCATATTGCATATCTCTGGAAGTGTTCACGGCAAAGTACTCCAACATAGTATGGAGAAATATGAAGTCAATCCGACACTAATGGAAACAAATGGGGGTTATTGGAAAAGGCGGCGTGTCACCTTTCATACATACCGATGTTTTCACACGGTAGACTACTGGAACTTGGCGTGGGGACAATGATCTGAGGGGGGAAAAGTTCTTCAAATGTATTTCGTTGTGCAATTAACCGTGCTAAGAAGCGCGTGTGTGGAGAATTTCAAGAACTTCTTCACGTACATATGACTTTCGTTAGGTTATTTAAGACGACAATGGAAATATGGCTTCTGATGCTCACGAAATAATATTCTTAGCAGATAAATGTTTCTCCGGAAATCGTGAATGAGAATTGTTGGTGAAAATGTTGGACTAAAATCTTTCAATGAAAAAAATTAATTTTGGGCGGGACAAATATTATAAAGATTTTAGGATTCAGCAACAACAAAGTTATTAATATTTAGCAAATCAAGTAGCCGTCAAATAAATCAACAAGTTTAACAACTACTAAAAATACACCTTTATACTTTTAAAATTCAAAGTATATATTCGAAGCAAGTGTTCACTTTAAAAAGCTTGTCTGTGATTTGCGATCCTTTCTAGGTTACTGGCATCTATAATAACAATTTTTTTCTTGTGCCGCACCTTTAACACCAAGACACATCATGCGCGCCTTACCTTATATGTGTGTAACTGTCTATACCTAAGTACAGGTTTTGGATAAACTTGTGCAATAAATTGGCTCAATACTGCTGGCAACTACAAAGTCAGCGGGGAAGGCATCCAACCATCCGCCTGTTGTTGCACACCGTTTGCTATAGTAGGTCATTGACAACTACTACGGCAAATAAACAACAACCAACACTATTCATTCGGCAATGCCGCGCAGACAATAACATGCTAGGTAACAATAACGACAGCAACAATGCTCAATCGTACATAAGTACATACCAACATGAAAGCGCCGCTAAATGTTATAATACTTTTCTTGATTTATATAGATCCTTAATGCCAGTAACAGTACCCGGAGGAAGTTGGATCGGCGAGAAATATGTGTACGAAATAGAAAGATACGTAGAAAAAATAAATAATTGTTTAGGTATGTACACATTTGTACACACATATGTTCATTAATGTGTATATTTTTAGACGGACATATGTGTATGGCTCTACCTATATAAATATCTGAGTAGATATATAGAATGTATGTATATACTTACTAACATTCTTAGCATCATAAAAGTCTTTGTAGGCACTTCTCTTTTCCTCGTTTCGAGCCGTGTGTAGCCTACTGGCAACTTAGCTGTTTGTACAGCCTTCCATATAGGTGTATTTATGTACATATGTACTCACTTTGCGTTTATGGCAGCTCCCATTACCACAACAAACTTGCATGCTTACCGAATGAAGCCTGAAAATCGGTTTTTAGAAGGTAGAAGGTATGAAATTTTAAAGGACATTTAAAAATGGAAACAATGAAATAGCTAACTTTCACCTGCCGAGAATTTAAAAATATCACGTACGTATGTAGGTATATTAGGGTGGTCCAAAAGTAAAGTCGGAATTTTCATGCTCTCAACCCCTAGGATTTTTCTATACCGAAAAAAATATACCTCTATTTTTTATTTTGAAACCAAAAACATTTAGGGCTGGTTTCTCCAACTCAACTTAACTTAGTTTAGCCACTTTTTGGACTTAAGTCAAAAGTTAGCCTACGTTTTACACAGCTTATTCATGACCAGGGAACGAATTTTTAGGACCTAAAAACCTATAAAAAAGGCAAAATAAAATAACGAAATACGCTGGAAAAGGCAAAATAAAATAGCGAAAAAGGCAGGAAAAGGCACTAGGTCTTGCAAAAAAAAGCAAAATAAGACACTAAAAAAGACAGAAAATACGAAGAACAATAAAAAAATACATTTATTTTAGAAATGTTTATATTACAAGTAAAAAGAGAAAAACTATGAACTAGTTTCATTATAAGAAAAATGTGTACTTTAAATACTTGACTATTTTATCCTTTCGAGTTTCTAACTCATAAAACTTTAATCTGTATATTTGTAGTAACGTTGAACCACAAAATGCATTTTAAAGTTTTCTGGCAGCATTTTCATTCGATTTTCGCGAAGAAAAGCCTTGAATGTACTAAATGTGCGCTCGAAGTAAGTTGATAAAACTGAAGCTCAATTTAAATATGGAACGTTTGAAACGTTCATATTATCAGGAATAAGGGCGTTTTCCTCGCCCTTTACAATTTTATCCACACCCCTTATTGTCTCCAAGCTTACGTTAGCCGCATGGGCTTTTTTAAAGGTAGAAAAGGCAAAAAAAGCAAATATCTTAAAAAAGGCAAAAAAAGGCATATATCTTAAAAAAGGCAAAAAAAGGCAACATCAAAT
>NW_023464795.1:0-10039 GCF_013731165.1 Rhagoletis pomonella
TATATATGTATGTATGAACCAAGAATGATAGAATACAAGATTGCGCCCACCAGAGAGGAATTTTGAGAATAACTTTTGTGTGACGTCACACTGGTGCAATTGCGATAGAGAAATGCCAAAACGTGAGCAAGCATGGAAAAGAAGAAAAAATGTTGCAAGGAAAACGTAAACAAGTTGCACAAGTGTGACGTCATGCAAACAACGATTCTGTCAAATTCGTTAAGAGAGGAATAGCAGTCCGAGATCGGCGCAACCTTTGTATTCTGTCAATCGTGTGTATGAACGAACTCATTGCGGATTTCAGCTCTGCCGCTACCAAGCAATATACATATGTATAAATGATGCAAGCGTGCTCCGCGTAACTACATCCATTCGTACATATGTACATAGGTTTGTATGAATATATTTATGATGAAGCACGGGCTTCGTTGATGTACTGATGGGCATATCTATGTACTTATGGACAGCAATGTTTTCATGTATGTACATATGTTTGAATGGTTGTATATATATTTGTATGTATGTACATATGTTTGTGTACATGTATATGTGCACATATGTAGTACAAACAAAAACAAATATAATAATCTGCTCGTTGATATAAATGCGAACTGTACTGATTGTCAAAAATTATGTGTTTGTTGTACATTTGTTCATGTTTGTCATTGTACGTGTAATTTCCTAGAGTAGTTTTGTGCTCTCGCTATCTCCTTGTATTAACTCGTCCTTCGTTGGTACACTCTGATGAACATATGTGAGGATGATGGCAAGGCCAACTTATATAAGGTAGTGTTACAGGAGCAGTTGAAATTTTCACCCGATGTTTCTTAAAAAAAGCCATAAACGTAGCGACCGTTGGTTCAACTTGGTGATGTTTTGCTCTAGATTGCACCGTTTGTGGGCCTGTTGAATGAATTATTTATTTATTTATTTAATTATTTAATCAAATGGAAAAAAATCCTTACTGATTATAAAACAGGAGAGCTTATGCACTACCTAAAATAATTAAGTAGGACAAAACGAACTGTTCCAAATGAGAGAGACGGATCATTTTCTGAGAGCTCATTTAGCTTAGAAAGGGTTCTGAACAAAGGCGAGAACTTTACATGGTTAGTTTTTGGAAATCCCAGGTAGAATAAAGAAACACGACGCAGATTATGCGACGGAACGTTTAATACTAACTTATCCAAAAGATTAGGACAATCGACTGTGCCCTCCAATATTTTGGCCACAAAAGAGGCTGCGAGGAAAGAACGCATAGTATTTAACGAACTTAAATTAAGAAGTTGACAACCAGAAATATACGGAGGTATAGGCTCAGAAAATTTTAGAGAACGCAAGGCAAGTTTAATAAAAACTTTTTGAATCTTTGTCAAAGAAGCTTTAGAGTATAGGGATCCTTAAACAACTGACCATTACGACGTACGAATGCTATCATTGCATAAGCTTTCGAAATTACGTAATTAATATGGGTTGCGAAGGTTAATTTTGAGTCGAAGTAAACCCCTAATATTTAACCTCTGCGAATTAATTAAGATCATGGCCCCCAATATTGTAATTGGTTTGAACGGTAAGAAGCTTTCTGGTGAAAGTGGAATAGGAACATTTACTAATATTTAAAGATAAGGAGTTAAGAGAGCACCAAGAATGCAGGTTATTAAGCTCAGCTTGCAGCAAAAAAGAGTCTTGTGATCACTGAGTAAACCTTTAGATCGTCATCATATAATAAATACTTACAGCCTTATTCATAAAAAATAAAGTAGCTTTAAAAAAGGTTCACAAATTGAAAAATTTATGAAAACGTCACTTTATAAAGCTCTTTATACCTACTTTATTTTTTATGAATAAGGCCATTAGAAGACTGGAAGCATGATCCAATATCATTTATGTATAAGAGAAATAAGAGAGGACCCAAGATACTGCCTTGTGGAACACCCGGCGTAGCTACAAAAGGAGAGGAGAGTATATTATCAAAAACAACTGTACAACGCCTATCGGACAGATAGGAATTTATCCATTCCAGAAAAGTTGAGTGAAAACCCAATCGCGATAACTTATTAATTAGGACTTAATGCGAAACTCTGTCGAACGCCTTCGAAAAGTCTGTGTACACAGCGTCCACTTGTGGACCTGACTGCATCGCAGCAATACAGTCGTCCATGAATGTAGCAAGGTTGGAGACAGTCGACCTCCCACTAACAAACCCGAGCTGGTAAGGGTAAATTAACCCTTTCACTGCGAAATTGAGCTTCTGTTTGACAACTGATTCCAAAACTTTTGGGACAGTGCCCAGTTTGCAAATTGGCCTATTATTCGAAACGTCGTTCTTGTTCCCACTTTTGTAAATTGGTGTAATGAAAGCATTTTTCCAGTCGTCAATAAAGTAACCAGACGAAAGAGATTTATTGAACAATATTGTTAATGGCTGAACAAGCGATGGGAAAACGTTTGAGCATAGCACCTGAGAGGCCATCAGAATCCAATTTAAAAGAGTGCTTTATGGAACACATGGCTACTTCTACGTCAGAAATATGCAGTGCGCCTAAGTTAAGGGCAGAATCTGGAAGAGGGTAACGCTCCGAAGCCACATTAGAATCCGAGATATAATTGGAGGAGAAAAATTCTGCGAATAGATTGGCTACCTCAGCAGGTGTGTTAGCCTCCTTGTCATTCAAAAAGACTGAGGACGGCACACTCGACTTGGCGTTCTTAGATTTTACATACCGCCCAAAGTGCTTTAGGGTTGTTTTTAATGTCTGCTTCACTTTTGCTAATAAACTTATTATAGAGAATCTTGTCCAAGGAATTAAAGTTCCTAAGACAGTACTGATAACTGACGAACACAGATTGGGACCTAGTTGCCCTAAATCTTTTAAAAAGCCTATTTTGACGATTTTTTAGTCGCTTTAGATCTTTGTTGTGCCATGGTAACTTTATGTCTTGGTTGTATGAAAGATAAAAAAATTTGGATTTTCTGGCAAGTTGTGGAACTTATCGCTACATTAATGGCCGTGTTGTACAAACTCATTTAAATGTTAACTTTGTTATTAAAGTATTGATTTTGATTGAAAAAGCGCCGCAGGCGAAAATTTGTAATCAAAAATTGAGCGATTTCTGATCAAAAATTTTCATTATTTATCGAAGTATAGATTTTTATGGAAAAAGCGCCGCAGGTGAAAATTCTTAAGTAAAAATCGCGCGATTTTTGATTAAAAATTTTCATTATTTATCGACGTATTGATTTTTATGGAAAAAGCGCCGCAGGCGAAAAGTTTTAATAAAAAATCGCGCGATTTTTGATTAAAAATTTTCAATATTTATCGAAGTATTGCTTTTTATGGAAAAAGCGCCGCAGGCGAAAATTTTTAATACAAAATCGCGCGTATTGATTTTTATGGAAAAATCGCGCGATTTTTGATTAAAAATTTTCATTATTTATCGAAGTATTGATTTTTATGGAAAAAGCGCCGCATGCGAAAATTTTTAATAAAAAATCGCGCGATTTTTTATTAAGTATTTTCATTATTTACCGAAGTATTGATTTATGGTAAAATATACACATAAGGTAATGAATTTTACGTATTATAGCCTATACTTACTAATTTTTATTCAAAGAAAACGTTTAAATTATGCAAAGTACTCTTATTTATTTATGGAAACAACAAAAACGTGTTCTACACGATAAAAAAATCTTACAACTATAATAATAAATATATACATTTTTAAAAAAGAACTAAAAGTTTGGTGTTCTACACCCTACTAAAATCTTAAAACTATAATAAATATATACATATACTAAAAGTAGTAAAAAAGTTAAAACTATAATAAAAATATAATAAAAAATTTATACATTGTAAAACTCCACATATTACTGAAAACTTAAAACTATATGTAACACTCCACATATTACTTTTGTTTATATGTACGTTTAATGGCGTCAATTAATTTAGTAAATGGATGTTCGCGATTTTTCAAAATAGACTTCCGCCACAAAAATTCAACAACCAAATCTGCAAAGTTGGCGGGGTTGTTAAAATTATCTTTGTGAAAAAAGCTTTTAACAACCCGCCATTGTGACTCGATGCGTTGGGTGTGGGTTCCATCCGGCGCGACAAAAGGGTTTTCTGGGTCACTATGATTGACCTTTTGGTGCTCATACCCATAACTCGATAGGCAGTCGTACGCTTTCCAATAATCTGTACGGATTATTGTACCCTCGATTACATGTTTTTGTATAAGAGGTATGAGCACCTCCGCGAACCGGACGTTTTCCGGGCACACTTCCAGCCTGAGGTACTCGCTGCCGTCCTCAATCATCCCCAGGACCCAGTGACCCTCAACTATCCTCCCTGAAAAGTAAAAATATAGAATAAAGTAAATAATTTAGTTTTTTAATAGATGAAATGTAATTATAATTGAAATTACCTTTATTAAATTTGCGTTTTCCGAATTTGCTCTCGTCTATTTGGACGATTTTACCTGGACCGCCTATTTTGCCGACATGCTCCTGCTTGTCAATTTGGTATATTACCACTGCCTCCCTGCGGTAACTACACCAGTCGGTAATTGTCCTGCTTGACAAGCAGGGGCCCCCAAAATAGTCCTCCAGTTGAACGTTAAACTGGGTAAAACGACGCGAATAACAGTACTTTAAGTAGAATATGTGGGGCAGTGACAGTTTAGCGTTCTCGAACCAAGTCCCCTTGGCTCTTCGAACGCTAGACTTGGTCCGGCACTGCCCCATCCGGCAACAAAAGCTGCCCAAATCTGAATTACCCTTGGAGTAGATGGGCATCGGTGTTCTGTGTGTAGAACAAAGTGTGCTGCGCAACACCAACCCGTTCTCCTCAGCAAACTGAATACATTGCTCCGCTGTCCCCAGTTGATCACGAACCTTGTAGGTAGCCCACATACTGCGAATTTCCGCAGAGGTAATGTTTCCCCTTGCAGCTCTAGTGCTCGTCGAAGGTACTTCTGAATCTGTAAATATGTATATTCTATAATATGTGTAGATCGGGAAAAAGTAATAAAACTTACCGTAGTCGGTATCACTAATTTTTTATTTAATTGAACTTAAGGCAAAAAGAACTTGCTTGCTTAAAGCGGAATTAAAAAGTAGCGGTACTTCTGTTCCCGGAATTTAAATAAACGATAAATCCCATTGGTAATTAGGCGGTTGCCACTTTAATAATATTTACATAACCACGTTTGCTTTTTAACAGCCTTCGCCGAAAGTTCAACGTATTGTACAACCCCGGCCACCTGGGCTCCCTACGGGGCCCCTAGGGACCCCTTAGAAAAATTGCCAAAAATCACAATTTTTACTTGCGTTATACCACTTTAGACATTTTTCGTCCATTTTTGGCCGCGTAAGCTAAAGTGCGCTACTACCACTATTATTTCCACCTGAAAAATATTATATCGTTATGATCAGGAGTAAGACCCCTATCGATCCTAATATTATTTTTTCTAATAATAGCAATGTACGTACTGTGCACTTATACCCCGTAATTATACGCACTTCTTGTGGTGTATTTTTTTTGTGACGTATGGTAGCACACATTTTGTGTTGCTGTCAGCCATTGTTATTTGTGCTTGTTTGTGAAATGTGTTAAAGTTTGTGAAGACATTTATAAACGCGTTTTACTTAATTAACTAATTAATAGTTGTATATTAAAGTATTACAAACGCATGAGAACCTTTTAAGGATAGTATATTTGTATAAATAAAAGTGATAAGGGTAGTTTTATAATAAAATATAGTGATAGTACGGAGGATATTTTAACAACAAATAACTTAAGTACTATTAGCAACAACATTGTAAAAGTGATAAATATAATTAAAGAAGCCTTCCATTAGTATCCCCACCGAGTTTCATAAAAAAAATTCAGTATACTTTGCGCCGAATAACAATTGGTTCCGCATAGGAAATCTCAGCCAAATCAAAAAAGTCCCTTTTGTTTATTAGTGATTTATATGTAAAAAGACCTGATCTTTCGATTGAGATTACTTAAAACCGTTTTAAAAATTACCATAATTGAGAAAAATTACAAATAAAATTTCGTTGCGGATTTTCACCGTGAAAATGGGAAAATTTTGGAAAACGCATAACACCATACAAAAATTTATAAATCATGGTTTTTGAATGATTTTTCCCATTTTCTGCCTGCTTTTCAGCTATTCGAAAACAGGCTTGTTTTGCACCGCTCCGCGCGCTTGGGACATTTGACGTGAATCGCCTCATGTATTAAAAAGCATGCAGAAAAAATGCATACAAAAGCGCTATGTCCAATATGCGGAGCAGTTTTTAAAGACGATGCTTTTCCTATATTTTGTAAGACTTTTCATAAGGAAAATATTTTGTGAATATTACTTTCTTCATATGAATTATATCACATTTTTTGTTTAATTCAAGGCCTATTAAACAGGTTTAGAGCATTTGAGCAAAAACAACATTTGCCTGTATTTTGCTGTTGCTTCTGGTATCGAAGGTGCCAAAAACTGTTCTGATTTTTTTCTTCTACATCAAAGCGTGCCATGCAAAATACGAGTAAGGTAAAAAATTTAAATTGAAAAAATGAAAATTGTTGCAACTTTCTTTCTTAGTAAATTGGTTCGCTTCTCGAAGCATTGATCCATCCTGTGCCAGGCCCAGTAATCAGCGGTTGTGCTGCTGACTTGGGCGAGCTTTCCAAAAGCTGCTATTTAATCGCTGGTTTTGTATGGAAAATGTTTCACATGCAAATAGATTTTAACAATTTAGAATTTTTGTGAGAAAAAATTTAAAATATTTGAAATTTTCGAGAACAAATAATTTGAAAACAATCAAATCAGCTGCTATACAGGCTAACCTAATATTCGCGGCTTGCGTTTTGGTACGCATGCCGTCGAATTTGTTTTTTTGCGTCACCCGAAATTGACTTGCATGCGTTTGCATTTGATTTCATTGAGCGAAACGTCAAATCAAAATGTCACGCAGAACAAAAATTGGAAATTGAGTTAGCTTCATACGCACGCCGTTCAATTTCGGTTGATCTCATACAAGTTGCATGTGCATGACAAATATTTGACTATAAATTGGCGGCGTGCGTGAATATTAGGTTAGCCTGATACTGATATTACCTGTTCAATGTGCCTTGGTTTAATTGTATTTTTGGAATAAATAAAGTTCTTTTTCCTGCTGTCAGTAAACTGTTTTTTTTTTTTACAAATAGTATAAATAAGCAATAGGAAATAAGGCAAAATTTGTTTTAATTCCAACCTTTGTTGGAAATAAAGCAAAACTCAGATTTTGGTATTATATCCCATTCAAAAGTGAAATAAAGCAAATTTTCCGTTATTGCCGTTTGTTTTATTTCATTTTGGTTTGGTTTTGTCAAATATATTAGATATTTCAACCAAGGTTTTGGTTTTTGCTAACAGTTGCTCTTGCTCTGTATTTGCTTATGCTGCATTGCCAACCTTTGAAATTTTATGACGAATGTAGTGAAGTTTTACTCTCGGAAATGTAGGGAAGTTTCACTCTACGGAATACAAAATGTAATTTTACCGGTAAGATAAGAAAACGAAAACTCTTTAAAGTGATGAACAATTTATCTGCCCTGTTAGTAAAGGCAACTTTACTGCTTACATTAGAAAACGGCCCTTAAGAAGTTAAGCCCTTTGGAGGGCGCCATGTTTCAAATTTTGGATGAAGAAGATCGTTCCCCAAGGTGTATCAGTCTGCTATTTATGATATGTGGGCTCTGGGATTTCCTCCACCAGCTCCAAAAGGCAAGGGACCATGCAAGCGCATTTGGGCTCCATGCTTTGCGAGACAGTCAGCCCTTTCGTTGCCTTCAAACCCTTCATGTCCCGGAACCCACCACAGCGTTACGCTATTGTGGCCTTCCAAGTCTTTCAAAAGAGTTTTACAGCTGTCCACAAGCCTAAGCTGTTTTAAAAGAGTTTAAGGCCTTTAACCTGCCTGAATATACGACATAATATTTAATTTGGACAAATGGGCCCTCTACACAGACTTCGATTACGAAGACTTCTTCCTGGAATCTTCGTCCAGATACGCCTGCCATAGTACTCTCGTGGATCTTTGATCCGTCGGTATACCATACTTGGGACCCTTCGTAAATCATAGTTATTATCACTTCAGCAGTCTCTTTTAGAAATTCCGACCTTGAAGGGTTTGTAGAAGGATAACTTTCTTCCCGATCCTATTGGACAGTAGTAGGGCGCTCCAGCAGACAATGGTGGACTTCAGTGGGTTTATTGGCAAGCCCTTTTCAGCACACTGGTCTTCAGGACATATACATACTACATATCGCACACGATATTGAGAAGTGACACAACTCGAAATTTGGAGTTTTTCAAATTATGCACTAAAAATGTACACAGAGCTCTTATTTGCCTTTAAGGAAAAGCTGGAGCAAAATTTTCATATAAGTTGTTAAAAAAAACCTATTGGCTGGGAGACTACCAACATGATTAGCATGTGCTACGAAATAGTTTTTGTATTTACTAACGAACGTGTAATTTTGATTTGTGTCACTTTTGAAGAACGTGTGCGATATGTAACGGGTGATTTTTTTGAGGTTAGGATTTTCATGCATTAGTATTTGACAGATCACGTGGGATTTCAGACATGGTGTCAAAGAGAAAGATGCTCAGTATGCTTTGACATTTCATCATGAATAGACTTACTAACGAGCAACGCTTGCAAATCATTGAATTTTATTACCAAAATCAGTGTTCGGTTCGCTTTACGTCCGATTTATGGTCTACATAATCGACCAAGTGAGCAAACAATTAATGCGATTGTGACCAAGTTTCGCACTCAGTTTACTTTATTGGACATTAAACCAACCACACGAATGCGTACAGTGCGTACAGAAGAGAATATTGCGTCTGTTTCTGAGAGTGTTGCTGAAGACCGTGAAATGTCGATTCGTCGCCGTTCGCAGCAATTGGGTTTGTGTTATTCGACCACATGGAAGATTTTACGCAAAGATCTTGGTGTAAAACCGTATAAAATACAGCTCGTGCAAGAACTGAAGCCGAACGATCTGCCACAACGTCGAATTTTCAGTGAATGGGCCCTAGAAAAGTTGGCAGAAAATCCGCTTTTTTATCGACAAATTTTGTTCAGCGATGAGGCTCATTTCTGGTTGAATGGCTTCGTAAATAAGCAAAATTGCCGCATTTGGAGTGAAGAGCAACCAGAAGCCGTTCAAGAACTGCCCATGCATCCCGAAAAATGCACTGTTTGGTGTGGTTTGTACGCTGGTGGAATCATTGGACCGTATTTTTTCAAAGATGCTGTTGGACGCAACGTTACGGTGAATGGCGATCGCTATCGTTCGATGCTAACAAACTTTTTGTTGCCAAAAATGGAAGAACTGAACTTGGTTGACATGTGGTTTCAACAAGATGGCGCTACATGCCACACAGCTCGCGATTCTATGGCCATTTTGAGGGAAAACTTCGGAGAACAATTCATCTCAAGAAATGGACCGGTAAGTTGGCCACCAAGATCATGCGATTTGACGCCTTTAGACTATTTTTTGTGGGGCTACGTCAAGTCTAAAGTCTACAGAAATAAGCCAGCAACTATTCCAGCTTTGGAAGACAACATTTCCGAAGAAATTCGGGCTATTCCGGCCGAAATGCTCGAAAAAGTTGCCCAAAATTGGACTTTCCGAATGGACCACCTAAGACGCAGCCGCGGTCAACATTTAAATGAAATTATCTTCAAAAAGTAAATGTCATGGACCAATCTAACGTTTCAAATAAAGAACCGATGAGATTTTGCAAATTTTATGCGTTTTTTTTAAAAAAAAAGTTATCAAGCTCTTAAAAAATCACCCGTTAGTTTCTGTTGAGTTCAATTGAAACTATGTTGTAGGCACATAAAGTATATACCTTGGGTGTTCATATTGTACATACTTACAATACTATGTGCAGTGGCGTAGCCAAGGGAGGATATGGGGGGATAGATCTTCTCCCCCCTTCGTAATTGAACTACGATTATTTACTTTTGAATTAATAA
>NW_023464796.1:0-10039 GCF_013731165.1 Rhagoletis pomonella
GTCGGTTGCGATTTTGAAGGGAGTACCAAGCAAATATCCCCGCCACTGCTTTAACGCGGCTACAATGGCGAGGACCTCGAGCTCGTAGAAATAGTACCGTTCTTCAGCTCCGGTAGTCTTCCGACTCATGTACTGCACAGAATGGTACTGCTGGTCCTCACTATCCTTTTGAAGAAGGACTTCCCCGTAAGCATACTTGGAGGCGCAAGTGTGAAGCTCTGTTGCGGTTTTAGGGTTGTATACCCTCAACACCGGTGCGCTAACTAAAGAAGTTTTTAATTGCTGAAATGCTATTCTTTGTTCCCCTTTGAACACATACTTCGTTTCCTTACGCAGGAGGTCCGAAAGTTGTTTAGCGACCACTGCGTAACTATCAACAAAGCGCCGGAAGTACGAGGTTAGGCCTCGGAATCTCTGAAGGGTTCTTCGATCCCTCGGTATAGGAAATCTTTCAACCGCCTGAGCTTTTGCCTGATATGGTCTTATAGTACCCGCTTCTATAATATACCCTAGAAAATCTACCATTTCTTTTTGGATTTGGCACCGCAGGGGCATTGGATATTCCGAAGGGTACGAACAGGAACTCGTACTGACCTTGATGGGTAACAAACGATGTGTTCTTCCGCGATTTCGCCTCAACTGGGGCATGGAAAAATCCGTTGCGTAGATTAATCGTACTGAATGTATGCGCGCTATGCAGTTTCTCGATGACATCATCCATTAGTGGCATAGGGAAGTTATCCTTCATTATTTTCTCGTTCAATCTGCGGTAATCGCAGCACAGCTACCGTTGGCTACCGTTATTTTTTCCCACTAATACGACCGGAGATGTATATTCTGAGGAACTCGGGTGTATAATACCATCTTTTAACCACTCTAATATTTGATTATCTACGACACACCTACTAGCGTAGGACATGCGCCTTAGACCTTGATATACCGGCACGACGTCAAGTAAACAAATTTTCATCTCAATCGGTGAAGGATTGTAGTTCTTGATAAGCGTTTCTACTTCCTTAGCTATCTCGTCCCTAAAATGTGATATATCTGTTTTAAGAGTGTCTTTGACGACAGGTGTTATCGCCAAGCACAGATCTCTGAATTCCTTCACCAGCTCAATCTCTTCATTACACTCTGCCTCAACACTAGTCTGATATCCCTTACCTTTTTTCTTAAAGGTGGCTTGTTCTTCGGTCACTATCAGATCCACCTGCCTAAGAACTTCGTTTCCAATGATTGCCTGATATGCAATGTCACGCTCACGTGATGCATGGAATTGTACTTCCAGCTCAAGACCGTCCACAACTAGTTTTAAATTAAAACCGCCCATTGTGTACAAACCACTCGCCTATGCCCTCCAAGCGATGCTTTTCTCGAGACAACTGGGCGTCTCCCATCATCAACAAAACGTCGTACCGCATCAGGTACAAGTCACAGCCTGTGTCTAATAAGGCCGAAAATGTAAAATTATTGTACCTTAGATCTTTGAAAATGACACAACCCATTGATTTAATACGCTGTGTTATTCCCAAGGTATTTATTTTTGGTTTATCCTGTTTAATTTGAGGTTGAACTTTAGTGCACTGTGCTACCCGATGGCCCGGTTGACCACAACCATAGCAGCCTGACTGCCTCTGTGAACAGTTTAGAGCCAAGTGTCCAACCGTTCCACACCGATAACATCGCTTCAAGTTACTTGTTGCCGGCATGAATATTTTTTGTTTTCATCATCAACTACTTCTTGCGGATTGATGCCAGGTTGAGGCCCGGAGCGCAGATTTTCGTATTTAACTATCTGGTCCTTTAAGTCTTGGATTGTCTTTGCCTGGTACAGATTACTTTTACTGACCCTGGAATCCGGAATACCATCTACAAAATATTCGATTAAGCTCCTATGGTCTAGCTCTATGGTTTTTCCTATTTCCATGAGGCTATGTTGGTACTCGCGAGGATCTTCATTAGGTAGCTTGTGGCGAATTCTTAGCAAGCGATGTACCTCAATCGACGACGGTGTTATGCCAAATTCGCCTTTTAATGAACGCTTTAATGGGCTTCAGTATGTGACCCCTCGCAGACTACGCCCAAACATTTTTGCAGCCCCCCTTTACAAGCTTTTTTTCCATAAATAAATTTGTGTGGATCATCCCACTGAACAGAAGCTGCATTTTATTTGAAAGCTTCGGCCACTCTTCGATAGTTGGGTAACCTGAACCACTAAATACTAACATCGAGTTTTCGATATCACGGAGTGTGAAGGTTGCACGCACATGAGTCAGTGGCTGTGATACGAAGCTTTGCACCGAGTCGCTATCATCGTTTGGGACCTCATCGTCACCCACAGTCAGGCCGAAGTGCTCACATAACCAGTCCTGTAGGGTGGCCTTACGACCAGTTGTGGAAAGATTAAGCCCTAATAGTATTTCTTTAAGTTCATTTACGGTCAACCTAAAGATCTGTTCTCTGTCTATTACGGTAGCTATAATGTCTTAAATATTTTAAAATGGACAAACAACAAATGTAAGGAAAAATAACCAATTTTTTTATTAGATTAACAATTCAGGTCATCGCAAATTCTTTTATATAGTACGTATGGAAAAATTTTACAAACCAAAGAATATCAATTTTTATGTGCATTTTTGAAAAGTAAATCGTTTTAAGGCTAAAAATAAATGAAATACATTCATTTATATATAAATACATATTTTAGAAAATCAGTCTTCCAGTATGTATTAGGTGCATATGTATGTATGTTAATGCCTTCGTAAACATTACCAGACTCTAAACGACGTTTTTAAATAAGTACATAGGTACACAGTTTCCAACTTTTTTGTAAGAATCAATAAAATACCTAATCAGCGTGAACAACCACATTGTATATATTTCATGATTACGATTAAACATTTAAAAATTGGACTGTATTGAACTATATCGTCGCTCAGCGCAAAATACCTCGTATACGCCAAACGCAGAACCGCGTATACGATGGTAAATAAATTTTACAAAAGCGCAAAAAACCGATTTTTTCAAAACTGTGGAATGGTATTTCCCTTGAACCAACTTGCTATAAGATTATTATTATTAATCTTAAATTAATAAACTGCATAAGTAATGGAAAAATAATAACCAAATCCATTTTTTATTGTACATACATGACGTGGTATTGGATTCCGCATATACGAGGTATTTATATATGTACTATCTAATAGCGTTTTCTTTTCTCAAAAAAAGTTCTGCCCTTTTATATGGGAACTCTTGCATTGCCCTGAAACCTGAGAAAATGTTGCGTTCTTTATATGAGAATGAAACAGAAAATATACTACTCCATCACAATTTATTTATAGAACTTAACAAAGCTGAATTATTCACTTGGCCTGTAAGTCTTTAACAATTTTAAAGCAAAACACTTATTTCTGATAGGGAAAATAATTGCATTTTTACAAGATTAAATTAAAAATCAACCATGCAACTCTCACCCTCACGTTTATTTGAGGGCAGAAAAGGCAGCACTTTCGCCTGATCAGAGCACAACCTGCTGAGAAAAGAACATGACGCCCTGTGAAAGGGCTGAGAAAAGAACATGAAAATGTGACAGCGCTAACACAAGGCAGAATAAGTGCAGCCTTTTTTCGAAAAAAGAAAACGCTATAAGTATGTATTAATTTGACGCAGTCTTTAGCCGACCGTCTCAAGAAAATGTATCACTGACCAAGCCAAAAATGTATCCAAATGTATCCAGTTTTCTTTTTTTACGTATATATCTCATAATTTGTAAGAACTTTCAAGAAAAAGACATAATTTAACCCATCCTAAGGACTTGGAATACATCTATATTAGAGTGGTTCATAAAAACACTCTTTTTGGAAATTCATAAACGCTACATCAGAATATTGTTATTTGTGATGAAAAAAGAGACACGTATTTTTTTATTTTGAAAAAAAGTTTTTTTTAGAGGTCGCGCTGGTCAGTTTTTTATATAAACGCTGATGTTCCCAATTTTTTAATTTTTGTGGCATGTTAAAATGCAGCTAAAAATTTGGTTTTTACATACAATTACTCTGGTATTATTGGGGAACATTCCCTTAATTACACACCTGTCTTGGAAAGTTAGAATGAGCCTAGTTCCCGAAAATATTCTCTCGAAAAGACATTAGTAAAATTAAAACGTTGATAGTGAACGATTTACGCATTGTCATGGGTTGGAACTTGTTACCAGGGGGTTTCTGGGGTTGCTAATTAAGAATCTGAAGTCAACTTTTCAAAATTCAAAATGGCGGATCCAAAATGGCGATCCATTTTTTAAAAAAGCGGTTGGATTTGTTCGAATCCCGGCACTCGAGAGCTTTTGGGGTCGCCGATTACGAACCTGAAGTCAATTTTATTGAATTCAAAATGGCGGATCCCATATGGCGATCAAATAAACAAATACTAAAATTAAAACGTTGATACTGAATGTTTTAAGCATTGTCAAGGGTTGAATCTCGTTTCCAATAGGTTTCTGAGCTTGCTGATTATGAATCAGATTTTCAAATACAAAACAGTGGATCCAAAATGGCGACCAAATTAAAAAAAAAATTATTGGATTTGTTTAAAACTCTTAACCCCCATTTTGAAATTTGAAAATCTGGCATCAGATTCGTAATCAGCAACCTCAGAAACCCACTGGAAACGAGTTTCGGTTTTCGAACAAATCCAACAATTTTTTTTTAAATGGATCGCCATTTTGAATTTTGAAAACTGACTTCAGATTTCTTATTAGCAGCCTTAGAAACCCCCTGGTAACAAGCTCCAACCCATGACAATGCGTAAATCGTTCAGAATAAATATTTTAATTTCACTAGTCTTTTTGGAGAGCATATTTTCGGGCACTAGGCCCATTTTAACTGCCCAAGACAGGTATGTAATTATGGGAATGTTCCCCAATAATACCAGAGTAATTATATGTAAAAATCACATTTTTAGCTGCATTTTAACATGTCAAAGAAATACAAAAATTGAGAACATCAGCGTTTTTATAAAAAGCCGACCAGCGCGACCTCTAAGAAAACTTTTTTTCTAAGTAAAAAAACACGTTTCTCTTTCTTTATCACAATTAACAATAATTTAAGGAAGCGTTTATGAAGTTCAAAAAAAAAATGTTTAACCATTCTAATGCAGGTATTGTTGTTTGTTGTTCATTATTAAAAGGAAAAAATAGGCTCTGCTTTAGAAATAAAATAAATGTGTTCGTTAATTTTCCTCAAAATTCATAAAATTTAGTACTTGGAGCCAAAAAAGTCTGGCAGGACGTCATTGTGAAAAACTCTTCGCTATCTTATAAATTTGAAAATTTTGGAGCAAACGAAATTTCATCAAAATTTAACCTTTTAACATTTGCGCCATTTTTTTAGAGTTAGTGGACGATAATATTAACTGATTTTGACGTTCTTTCAGATTGCCTTGAGTTAGGGTCGTATGACTGATGAATTATATATGGAAGCGTTGAGAATTAGTCAAGAAAATGTTTAAACGTTTATATTCTGTCGACTAATTCACCGATTCAAAATCTGACAATTTTTGGATAACCTATGGAGCTTGCACTTTAATTTGCTATATAGCTCAATTCTGTAGCTACTCCAGATTGCACTAACTAAGTAGTATGACTGAACAATTATATATAGAAGCGTTGAGAATGAGACAAGACAATGTTTAAACGTTTATATTTTGTCACCAACGTCACCGATTCTAACTCTGACAATTTTTGGATAACCTATGGAGCTTGCACTTTAATTTGATATATAACTCAATTCTGTAGCTACTCAAGATCGCCCTAACTAAGTCAGCATCGATCAGTGATACCAATTCATACACATCCGTACATGGGCGTAGCCAGAACGAACTTTAGGCGTATACAAAAAAAAATAAAAAATCAAAACCAATAACTTACTTACTAAAAAATTGTTTATTGGAGCTTACAATTTTGTGGTACAAAAACACATAAACAGAAGTTCACAAAAGTTGATATAAAACTGTTCGCCGATTTTAATATTTAATTTTTACTGCGCATGTTTATTTTTCGAGAGGGAACCATCAGAAGCTTAACCCCATCAGTGTGAGACACTAACCTAAACTAAACTTCCTACCGTCATATACCGTTCCCCTCCCGGTACCACCGTCAAGGATTTCGTCGGGATTATAACACTGTGTGACTGATAAGGTCTATTCTCTTTTTCTTCTTATTTGGCTGTAACTGCCAAAGCGATTTTGGCCGAGTTCGACAAAGCACGCCAGTCTTTTCTCTTCTGTGCCAACTGACGCCAATTGAAAATGCCAAGTGAAGCCAAAATACTTTCAGAGCTGGAGCGTCGGTGTCCATTCGAACGACATGGTCAAGCCAGTGGAGACGCTGTATTTTAATTCGCTGCACTATGTCCATGTCGTTGTTAAGTTCATACAGCTCATCGTTCCATCGTCTGCGGAACTCGCCGTCACCAACACGTAAAGGCCCGTAAATCTTCCACAAAATCTTTCTCTCAAACACCCCAAGAGCCGCCTCATCGGATGTTGTCATTGTCCATGCTTCTGCGCCATATACCAGCACGGGCATAATGAGTGTCTTATAGAGTGTGGTTTTCGTACGCCGGGAGAGGACTTTACTCCTGAATTGCCTACTCAGTCCAAAGTAGCACTTGTTGGTAAGAGTGATTTTGCGTTTCCATGCTGACATTATTATAGGTGTTAAAGTTGGTTCGCAAGTAAACGAAGTTCTCTACTTTCTCGAATTTATAACTGTCAACAGTGACGTGGGTATCAAGGCGCGAATGCGCTGATTGTTTGTTTGATGGCAGGAGATACTTCGTCTTGTCCTCGCTTATCACCAGACCCATTCGCTTTGCTTCCTTATCCAACTTGGAAAAGGCAGAACAGACTTGGCAGTTTTTGTTACCTATGACGTCGATGTCATCGGCATAAGCCGGCAATTGTACGCTCTTGTAGTAAATTGTTCCTGAGCGGTACAGTTCTGCAGCTCTTATTAACTTGTCCAATTCCAATATCAGATTAAATAAGTCACATGAAAGGAAGACGCCCTGTCTGAAACCCCGTTTGGTGGCGAACTGCTCGGAGAGGTCTTTCCCAATTGTGGCAGAGCTGGTGGCATTGCTCAACGTCATTCTACACAGCCGTTTTGAGTTTTGAGGGGATGCCAAATTCAGAAATAGCGGCGTATAGGAAACTCCATTTAGTGCTGCCGAAAGCGATTTTAAACTCGACAAATAGGTGGTGAGTGTCGATCCCTTTCTCGTGGATCTTTTCAAAGATTTGGCGTATTGTGAATACCTGGTCTATGGTGGATTTGCCAGGTCTAAAGCCACACTGATAAGACCCAATCAGTTCATTGACGGTGATTTTCAACCTTTCACACAATACATCCGAAACTACCTTGCAACCTTTGCTTAGAAGGCTGATCCCGCGGTAGTTGGCACGCGTGGCGAGGTCGCCTTTCTTGTGGATTGGGCAGAGCGCACTTGAATTCCAGTCGTCGGGCATGCACCTTATTAGCTCCTTGCCATCGTAATTGAATAGCTCAACTGACAGGCCGTCAGCTCAAGCAGCTTTGTTACTTTTCATCAGCATAATCGCTATTCGTACCTCGTCATAGTCAAGCGCTGGACATCGGTCACTAAGTCGCCATGGTTGTTCCTTCCGTAAGTCACTCAACTCTCTGCTAAAAATGTCGGGTGTTTTTTTGTCGGCCAGCATTTCAGGAATTTTTCTCTGGAGCTTCTTGACATAGCGGGAAATGTGGTTCCACTGTTCGCGCATGTGGGTTTGCTCTCTCACAGCAGGTGTGGGAGTCGGGCGGCGAATGTCGAGTCGATGTTTGGCCCTCGGAGTGTGCGAGACATGCTCGATTTGCTTTCCCATTTTTCGATCTGGAGCCACGCATATGGCTTGATTGGTCTTTTTGTGCTAGAACCCAGTACTACATGCTGCTTAGTTCCGAGCCCCGGCGAAGTCGATCAGCCTCAGCCCGCCATTTCTAAGTGGAGGGAGAATTTTCCGACACTGGCGCCAATGATTCCTTCGTTGCCCACCTTGGCATTTTTATACGTGTCGAAGGTAGCGCTAATATGTACGCTCTAAACTAAAAAATTCTTGGATGTCTCGTCCTTCTCTTCCATCGGGGAATTGCCACATATGAGCGATATATTGAAGAATCTCGCTATGATGCGGATGGTGGCTACACTTTCGTCCACTAGAGGGAACGTCGGGCTCTCTCCCACCACAAATCTAACACCGACTTGCGCTCCTTTACGTGGCAACTGTAGTAGACGTCGCAAGGCTCCTCGTTTACCTTCCTCGCCCCGTCCATCGTATTTCATGGATGGCGGTGACGTCAGCCTTTGTTTTCCCTAGGACATCAACCAGCCGAATGAATTGCTTCTGGCCACTTCCAGGTGAATGGCAATCAAGAGCTTTGCGGGACTGGGAAATGTAAAAAACATAGTGGTCAAAGGCGAATATCTCAAATAAACGCTGATGTATTTTTTAAATTCATAGCTCTGCATACCTGTATAGTAAACCAAATAGCCGGGCGAGACCTTTTCAAAATAAACAAGTAAGAGCAGCGCTGTCTTCGGCTATGCCGAAGGCTTCATACCCTTCATGAACATCTGCAAATTTTACTTTGACAGATTACTGCTTTTGAATACATCTGCATACATCGATAGAGGAGTTACATACTTATATAAAAAATCGCATCTAAACAATCAGAGGTATGGAAGATATACTTTATATGACACCAATCTAAGTGATTTTCACCGCTATGTGATCGGTATGTAAACCGGTAACACAATTTATTGGGTTTAGGTTCGTACATAAAGGAGATATATGGCAAAAACTGGTATCTTAACAATCAGTGCTATAGGAGATAAAGCTTATACAGCATAGATTTTGACGATTTTCTCAGTAGACTTTGTATTATTATTTATAAAATATCTTACGAAATTTATTGGTTTTAGCTGTTCAAATAAAGGAGTTTTACAGTAAAATCCCATATCTGAACAATCAGATGTATGGAAGATATATGTTGTAGTCATCCGATCCTTGTTATTTTCACTGTAAGTATTCTGTTAATAATGAGTGAAAATGGTGCGAAATTTCATGTTCCTAGCTGCATAAATGGAGGAGTTATGATAAAAGACCTCATATCTGAACAATCAGTTGTATGGGGGCTGCAGGTTATAGTGACCCGATCTTTGTTATTTTCGCTGTAAGTCTTTTGTTGATAATGAGTGAAAACAGCGCGAAATTTCATGGTCCTAGCTACATAAATGGATGAATTATAACGAAAAATCTCATATCTGAACAATCAGTTGTATGGGAGCTATAGGTTATAGTTACCCGATCTTTTTAATTTTCACTGTAAGTTTTCTGTTGATAATTATTGAAAACAGTGCGGAATTTCATGTTCCTAGCTATATAAATGGAGGAGTTATGACGCAAAATTTTATATCTGAACAATCAGTTGTATGGGAGCTATAGGTTATAGTGACCCGATCTTTGTAATTTTCACTGTAAGTATTCTGTTGATAATGGGTGCAAGTATTGCAAGATTTCATGTTCGTAGCTGCATAAATGGAGAAGTTATAATGAAAAATCTCATTTCTGAACAATCAGTTGTATGGGAGCTATATGTTATAGTGGTCCGATTCTTCCGGTCCCACAAATGATTAATACATTATAAAAATACACCCACCTACCAAATTTGATCCGGATATCTCGAAAACTGAGAGACTAGATTGCATACAAACAGACAGACAGACGGACAGACGGACATGGCTAAATCAACTCAGCTCGACGTTCTGATCATATAAGTATACATTTTCATGGGTCTATCTCTTTTTGTTCTGGTACTTACAAACATCGGACCAAAGTTATAATACCATTTCATGCTCATGAAAGGTATAAAAATTTAAAAAAATTAACTTTTCCATATACCCTGTGTTCAATCCCTTGGGGATTTTCGGGATGCGGGAGGAGAAGTGGCAGCGGCTGGATG
>NW_023464797.1:0-10038 GCF_013731165.1 Rhagoletis pomonella
AAAACTGCCAGAAACGACACTGGCACTATGGGAGCAAACCATAGAAATAAAACTGAGATTTCCAAATGGGTAGATATGGATAAATTCCTATCCAATCGGTTTCAAACACTGGAAACCGTGACAGGTCTTAGGGGAGATATAGTATCGAAACCTAAACCACCAAGCTCGCGGAATTCTGCAGAGACGCCTGCAAAAAAGCTTGGCGCCTTTCAAGCCAGTGTAGCAAAGGCAACATGTAAAATGTGCAACAGCAATGTACACAAGCTATCAAAGTGCGACAGCTTTTTGCGTCTAAAGCCGACGGAGCGAGTAGATTACGTGAAGAGCATTCGCAGTTGCTTGAGTTGTTTATCTGCTGGGCACACAGTCTCAAGGTGTACCAGCTCATTTAACTGAAGCACTTGTCATTCGAGACATCACAAGTTGCTCCATATGCCAATTCAGCCAAAAGCGACAACTGATCCATCGGGTAGCGTGAAATCTACTCCAAACCAGGCTCAATCAAGACACGAATCTGAAAAAGGAAACATCAAATCGGTTACAAATGTAAATTCTTGTTACGCAAATACAAGTAAAGGAGTTTTGTTAGGAACAGCACGCGTAAACATACACTATAATGGTATACATTTTTCGGCTAGAGCGCTTATAGATTCTGGTTCTGAGTGCTCGTTCATTACTGAGAGACTCAAACGGAGAATCAATCTGCCATCAAAACACTTGCATGCCCAAGTTTCGGGCATCAATAACTCTGTATCTGCGCAGGTAAAAGAAGCGTGTGCTATTCAACTTCGGTCACCCACAGACCCGTTAATTAATATAGAAGCAATTGTGCTGGTTTTACCACAATTAACCAGGGATCTTCCGTTTTGTCAGATAAGCGCAATGACGCGGCAATCGTTCCCAGACTTGGTCTTGGCGGACAAAAGATTCTTCGTCAATGAGCCAGTTGACCTGGTCTTAGGAGGAGATATTTACCCGCAAATAATTTTAAGCGGAATGAGGAAGAACGTATTAAATACGCTTCTCGCGCAAGAGACCGTGTTCGGTTGGATACTGACTGGTCGCGCGGACTCAGTCAGTCCAACTAACAATATCGTATCGTATTTTAACGAACTCACGTTGGACAAGCAGCTAGCTGCATTTTGGGAGCTGGAGGATGTCCCAAAGAAAAAAGGCATCAACGAAGATGATAAATACTGCGAAGAGCTCTTCAAAGCAACTACAACACGAAATACCGACGGAAAATACATTGTGTCTCTACCTTTTAAACGGGATTTTCCGAAAAATGTGTGCTTAGGTCCTTCGCTGAAAAGTGCATGCTCTCAGTTCTACCGGAACGAGACGCGACTAGCGAAAAAGCCTGTCCTTCAAACAGAGTACAACCGGGTTGTATCTGAATACGAGACACTAGCACATATGTCAAAAATTAACAAAAACATTTCTTCAGATTCAACGGACTGCTATTTTTTACCGCACCACGCCGTTTTAAAGGAAGAAAGTACCACTACAAAGGTCAGGGTTGTATTCAACGCATCATGCCCAACCGCTAATGGCATGCGTTTGAATGATGTCTTCCTTCCAGGTCCTGTACTTCAGGCCGATTTAACGATCCTCATACTCCGTTGGAGACTGTTCCAATACGTCTTCAACAGCGATATAGAGAAAATGTATCGGCAAATATTTGTAAATGAGAATCAAACGAAATATCAGCGCATAGTTTTTCGCACCTGCCCAAGAGAACCAATTAGCTTATACGGATTAAAAACGGTGACTTTTGGCATCAACTGTGCTCCTTATCTCGCGATAAGGACATTGCATGAACTAGCTGATGAGGTCGAGAGCTCGTTTCCAATCGCATCCGAAATTTTGCGAAAGTGTATGTACGTGGACGACGTACTTGCTGGAGGACACAGCATCGAAGCAGCGATTAAAGCTCGAGAAGAAATACTACAGATACTGGATTCAGCAGGGTTCCCGTTAAGAAAGTGGACTTCGAACTCCAGTAAAATACTTGAAGGTATACCGAAATCTCATTTACTCACCGACGATTTTCTAGAGTTGGAAGAGTCTAGTACGGTAAAAGCACTTGGCATCAGATGGAATGCCAAATCTGACTACTTCTACTTCACAGCAAAACCAATAGAAAATCGTGACGTCATCACTAAAAGAGCGATACTTTCAGCTATCGCCAAACTGTTTGACCCGCCCGGTTGGCTCGCTCCAGTGGTAATTGTCGCCAAGATCATTATGCAAAATATTTGGTTGGAGGGAACTGGTTGGGACGATACCGTGTCTCCGACCACATTAGACCGTTGGCAGGCATTTATGCACGACTACATGGACATTAATACCATTCGGATACCAAGATGGGTTCACTTTACGCAAACAGATGACGCCGAAATACATGGATTCAGCGACGCTTCGGAGAAAGCATACGCGGCGACTGTTTTCTTGAGAGTTAAGACTGCGGAAAGAGTTGTGGTCAGCTTTCTAATGGCAAAAACAAAGGTAGCGCCCGTCAAAACAGTATCGTTACCCCGTTTAGAACTTTGCGGCGCAGTTTTGCTTTCGGAAACCGTAGAAGCGGTCGTCGAAAATCTGAGTCTTGGACATTTGAAAATAAATCTCTGGACAGATTCGACAATAGTCCTCGCATGGATCCGGAAACCACCGTGTTCGTGGTCAACTTTCGTTGCTCACCGAATAACAAAAATTGTAGACAAGGTGGGAACCGAAAACTGGCGTCATGTGGATTCGGCATCAAACCCAGCAGATCTGGCGAGTAGAGGACTTTCGGCGAGTGATCTAGTCAACAACTCCTTGTGGTGGCAGGGTCCTTCTTGGTTACAAGAAGACTATTCGAGATGGCCAGCACAAGAATCGGACTTTGACACAACCATTGAAGAAAAAAGGGTGCATGTTCATGCAACCACAAAAGTAAAAGACTTTCACGACATTCTCGATCGATTTTCTGATTTATCACGGGCTTTGAGAGTTATATCTTATATTATGAGATTCTATCAAAGAATCAATCCCAAAACGAAATATTCCTTTAAAGCGGAGTCTCGTTCAATTTCGGCCAACGAAATTAAAACAACGACCCAACGCTTAATAACAATTTGTCAAAAACAATATTACAGCGAAGAATATACAAGCTTAAAATCTGGAAAATCCATCGACGGAAAAAGTGAAATCCTGCCTCTTAACCCGTTCATCGACAAAGATGAGATTCTGAGGGCTGGTGGTCGTCTGAGCGCATCTAGCGATCTGTCCTACAATGAACGTCATCCTATCATTCTTCCGTATGGTTGTAGGATGTCCCGTCTCTTGGTCCAGTTTATCCATAAAATTTCCGTGCACGGAGAAAACCAGCTGATGCTGCGACTTATCCGATCGCAGTATTGGATTCCCAGAGTGAAAAACTTGATACGGTCCGTCATACATAACTGCAAGGTCTGCACGATCCACAAGAAACGGTCGCAAACTCAACTTATGGGAATCCTTCCCAAAGAACGCACAACCTTTTCCCGTGCATTCACAAACACGGGGGTGGATTTCGCGGGCCCGTTCGACATCAAGTCCTACCGGGGCAGAGGATGTCGCATGTCAAAAGGCTACGTCTGTCTCTTCGTCTGTTTCTCGACGAAAGCCATTCACCTTGAAGCTACCAGCGACCTTAGCACCGCGTCCTTTCTAGCCGCTTTCGCAAGATTCGTTGCTAGACGAGGATGTCCAAAAAACGTTTACTCCGACAATGGTACTAACTTTGTCGGAGCCTCACGATCTTTACGATCGGAATTCAAAGCATTTTTAGCTGAGGCACGCAATAGCACCCTCACTAAGTACAGCCATCAAGCCTTAGAGTGGCATTTCATACCCGCTGCGGCCCCTCACATGGGCGGTTTGTGGGAAGCTGGGGTGAAAAGTTTCAAAACCCACTTTAAAAAGGTCGCGTCCGACCACAAATATACTTTTGAAGAGTTCACCACACTCTTATGCCGTATTGAGTCTTGTCTCAACTCACGACCACTAAGCCCCTCTTCAAACGAACCGTCTGACCTGGAGCCGCTTACCCCCGGTCATTTTCTGGTCGGCGGGCATCTTCTTGCCCCACCCGAAATCGATGTAAATGAAAGTCCAGCCTCAATCGTAAATCGATGGCAGAAACTGAAGGCCCTACACCAGACATTCTGTAGGAGATGGAAAATGGAATACCTCACCGAGATGCAGAAACGCATCAAGTGGAAACATCCACAAACCAACTTAAAGCTTGGAGACCTTGTCGTCGGTAAAGAGGAAAACCTGCCAACAAACGAATGGAGATTGGGAAGAATAGTCAAGCTACACCCAGGTTCCGACAACCCAGTAAGAGTAGTCGACATCGAAACAGCTAAGGGAGAAATCAGAAGGCCAATCGCAAAATTTGTCCTACTTCCGCCCTACAATGAGAACAGCACAACCTCGCAGTAAACTTCTTACCTACTCTTCATTCCACTTCACAAAAGAAACCCACCTATTCCACTTCTCTTCATCCTGCATCATCCCAAATCTCAAATTATCGCATTAACAAAAAAACCCGATTTAATTTGAGATATATATTTCTTTCAAGTATTTATATCTCTGTCCTTATAGCGCACTCGATGAGGCCGTATTCAAAGTAAAACATACATAGTTTTTATTTTAAAGCTTTTAATTAGTTATATATGTATATTATGTTTCGTTTTTTTTATGAGCGCACATACGCATGCTCAATTGAGGCTATCAATGTAAATTTCAATGTTTACAATACAACACCTTCTAAATGTATAATTATGAATATTTTTCTTGTTTCACATTTTTATAAGAGTTGCAGAGCATTTACATAGGTTTTAATTTTCGCATGCACATTGTTTACTGTTCGAGTGTAAGCGATCAATGAATTTTATCCATTAACCAAGTTTTAAAAGTAATAGAACACGTGGGCACTGTTCCATACCTTTACAAAAAGTTATGAAAAATTTTAAATGCAGCAGGCAAAAGAATTACAAAACTTATGTATATTCACAAATACATACATATATCGTTAGTACAGTACGGAAAGGGCGTATCTCACATCATCGCTGATATATAAAAAGACCGTAACTAACTAAAAATCCAAAATCCTAATCTTATGCAATATACAATTTTTCAGTTAGTCGTGGCTTTTTTGTATACTAACGATATGCACAAAGGCAACCTAGCAAAGAATTTGTTCCTTTGCGTTATGGTAAACATTTTACCATTTTAAAAAATCACAAACGATAATTCAAGCATCAAAGAATCAAAATCTCAGTTTCGTTGAAAGCAATTTAAAACTGGTTACTCGTTAATAAGTTCGAAACATACAAATAAAATCTAGAAAATATTCCCAGCTAGTAAACTGTGCCCCGTTTAAGTTGATACATATTTGTACATTTTGAAACTCCATAAACAAAATTATATAACGTGATCGCTAGTTTTACAACAGCCGATTTCTAATAAATCTAATGTAGAACCAGCTTTTATAGTACATGACTTGTGGAATTCACTGTAAATGGTATGCCCCAGGTATAAGCAGCAGTTAAAAGGGAAAACATAGAATCAATTTCCAAAATAAAGTGGTTTTTTTTTGTTTTAAATTTCTTCTAATCGGTTACGAATTACATTTGTCAAGCAGCTTGGTATGCTTTTTTTTGTTAAATAAAATGCCAAGCTTATAGTGGAAGAAACGGAAACACAAGCAAGTGGTAGCTAATCAACGGAGAGTGCACACCGAGGACATTTAAATATTATACATATAAACAATACACTCTTCCAACGATATTTTGTGTTATACATACGGTGACCATAAATATGGATTCAAAATGAAGGACAATTTTTCAAAAATATGCCTACATATATTAACGTAGCATAAAAATATCAAAAGAGTATTTATGATTCTAATTTCTTAATACATTTTAAACTTTAAAAATGAATCACGTTTTCTTCATCGATATTAATCTTTTTTTTACATGAATATTTATAAAAGTATCGCACGACATATTACAATTACAATAGCTTACACGAAAAGTGAAAATCTTTAAAATATTATTTTATAGGCAAATGTTGAGTCGTTCAAAACGGAAACAATAAAATTTTTTTGTTTTTTTTGGTACTTTTCGCAGTTATTTGTCAAAAATCGACATCAAGAATCGACGTAAACGACGAGTTACAAAGTTCCCTTTACAGGAATATATAATTTGTGCAGATTGCGCTCCATAGCATCTACATTTCTACATTTCTGTGGCTCAAAATTTACTGTAGTGATATATCTTCCTTATCGAATTTTTAAAATAATGAAAAAAAAATATTCAAATGAATCTGCGTATTTGATTGAAAATCTCACTTTCCTCGACTGCGACGACAAAATGCAAATGGTAATGATAACTTTCATTGAAGTCGCCACAAGTCATATATTTTAGTAAGAGGCACATCAATACCCTTCGAGTTGTAAGTTGCTTACGTTGATTGGGAGATTTTTTCATGAGATATTGAAGAAAAGCTACAAAAAGTACCAAAAATCACTTTTTTGAAAAAATCCATCCATTGTCCGATAATTTTAAAATAACGAATAAAATGTGGGACAAATGCAGGACACTTGTGGAAAATTCAGTACATTTTCAGGTTTTTCAGATTTGAAAAACTACGCAGGACCGCCCTTTGAAAAACAGTACGGTCCTGCAAAAAACAGAACGGATGGTCACCGTAGTTATACATACATATATGTATATGCACATATTTCAGTTGCTACAATAACAAATTTTTGTATCACTTCTGGCGTCCAACGTGGGGCGCCCCGACGATGTCGGAGTCAACCCAGACTAAGCAGGAGATGGAAACACACATTCCGGAGTACTTAAATTTATTACCTCCTTCCGAATGTAATTTATTAAAGAATTGGCTGCACACCTTACACCCATCTATCGGCAATGGGGTGTCAGCAGGCTTCGAAAGGGTAACTCGACTACTAGAGTGCCACATATACCCTACCATACAGATACTGAACCAAAGCCGGGACAAATCAAAATTTCATATCAGTCGTGTAATCGCAGAAGTGCTGCATATATTATTGGCCCAAAATGATAGTAAATGTAGGGCAGCGTTCATTAATTTCATCGTAAACTTACCACCACTCGCGATTATTTTCCGTTGCCTTTTTTCTTGGCCTTAGTTAAAATTTGTCCATGCAAGGCCTTTTTTGCCAAAAATGACCAGTTCGGATTCAGTAGCTTTTTTCCGTATGCGGGCTTATCAGCTGAGTTTGCTTGGCATTTAATTGCGTAAGAAGCGTGCGCGCTGTCGCCGGCATGTAAGGGAATAGCAGATTAGCTAAAATTGCAGCAATATTGGCGCAAACACCAATGATGGTGGCAGCACGCTCCTTCTGCTCATCGGTACCCTTCAGTAACACCCACGGCTGTTGCGCTTGCATATAACCATTGCCTTGGCGAGAAATTGAAAGCATATGTCGAATGCCATCACGTAATTTGGCCTTTTCAAGTGAGTTTACATAGCCACGGACTTCACGATTTATAAGTGCCAAAAGTACGAGTTCGTCCTTGGTTAGGGTCATGGCTTGTATGACGCCATCAAAGTTCTTTTCGCAAAAGACTAACGCACGATTTACAAAATTGCCCAGATTGTTTAGCAAGTCGGAATTATTACGCGCCGCTAAGTCATTCCAACTAAAGCTAGAATCTTGTCCTTCGGGACGCGCACAAGCAAGGTAGAAACGCCATATATCAGCAGGTATGCCAGTCTCCTGTGCATCATTACCGAATGCGCCACTTGCCACCCAACCCAAAACTAATAGTACGTAACTTTTTACACCTACGGACATAACTACGAGACTCATTTACAGAATGACTCGTTTCTCGGCTAATCGCGCACATGCCGAAGAACGCGCTGATAAATTCACGGTTCTATGCCGGCTATGCGGCGGAGCGCATGGCATTCGACTATGCCCCCTTTACCGCGGCAAAGCGGTCGAAGCAAGGCTGCGTGCAGTCCTGCTGCATAAATATTGCCCAAACTGCCTCTCGCCGTTCCACCGCCTCGACATGTGCAGCAGCACGGATCGATGCCACCGATGTCGCGAAAAGCATCACACCTCGCTCCATCTCGATGACTGCGAAGACCAAAGGCATCCAGCGAACGCGATCAACGACGGCGAGAGCTCGGACGGGGCACTCTCTATCGACGTTACGGAGCAGACGAAGTCGTGGGCGCAGCAGGTCGAAGAGGAGGAGTTGGAGGGGTCAGAGAGGACAGACTCTTCCCCACATGAGCGACAAAAGCGCAACTCTGGAAATGGCACACCGAGACCGTTAGACAAGTTACAACCACGCGCGGGCGACGCGGAAACTCGTTCTTTCCGCTCGCCAACGCGTGCACAACACAACTGGCGCGACGCGGAAACTCGTCCATTCCGCTCGCAAACGCGTCAACAACACAACTGGCGGCAACACGGCGGCGCGGAAACCAGTCCTTTCCGCCCGGCATCACGATCGCAACGCAAGCCAAAACGGCACGACGGCGCGGAAACTCGTACTTTCCGCTCGTCTAAGCGATCGTCTAGGCTACGCAAAGCAGCACCATACCACAAAACTCGCACAAACGACAGCAACATCAATAGTCGTGCCTTACAACGCGCTCCACCGACCAGCTTCCGAACGGGCCGCCTAGTGCAAAGCGCCATATCAACGCCGATCATTCGTGCGCTTATCCCCATCGCGCCGACCGCAATAGTGCGGATTGAAGCAAGGGGCCGTCTTCATTTGGTTCGCGCAATGATTGACCCTTGCGCACCAAACTCATTGGTTGATTCGGAACTGGTGTGAGATCTCCAACTGGAACGCAACGGATCAGGACGTTGCACGGTCACCATGCGAGGAAGATACAGCAGCTCCGACCGCATTACGACACAAGCAGTCGTGCTGGACCACCATATACGTCTGAGTCCACCGTCGAACCTGGACCCTAAGGTTGCGGCCCCGTTCCAGTTCATGCGCTTGGCGGATCCGCAATTCTTCCGCGCGTCACCAATACGCCTCACACTGGGCCTCGATCTGCATGCGCAGATGATGGTGAGCGGGACCTCCCCATCCACCGTGGGTGGTCTCCTGGTCCAGGCGACCATATACGGTCTGGTTGTTTCGGGAGCCTGCCAACCATAAACGTAGAGATTAAGAAGACAAAACCACACATACACACACACTCATCACACACATACCTAAAAATTTAAATAAAAAAAGTGCATTGAAATTTCAAACCACGTCTGTTTCAATTAACAATGTCCTTTTCTCCACAGCCTCAGATGAACCGGTCGCGACGAAAGCGTTGGCGAATAAGCAGCCCCGCGCAGTACAAAATCCGCGCTGCATATTATAGTTAGTCCTTAAGAC
Organism: Rhagoletis pomonella; assembly: GCF_013731165.1. Classification (NCBI taxonomy): domain Eukaryota; kingdom Metazoa; phylum Arthropoda; class Insecta; order Diptera; family Tephritidae; genus Rhagoletis; species Rhagoletis pomonella. The sequence goes on from NW_023464797.1 coordinate 9,441, forward strand.
TTTCCTCACGTGCGTGTGACGGTTGAGACGCGACTCCTTTTCTTTTTCATAGCTTGCTTACCGCAAGGGGGCCGGTATGTTTAGGTCCGCGACCTAAATATATTGCACCACCCTAATCCGCGTTTTGTCACTTGATGTAAGAGCACACAAACACATACACAAGTTACGGCTATCTTTCCAGCCGCTAACAACAAGCCCCACTGTACGATAACTATTGGAGGGGAAACTTAACGAAAGTTACTGTGCGGTGGGCTACATCCCTTTTCGTTTGTTGGCACTTCTTCACTTCTTAGAAGACAGCAAGGAGATCACGTCAGCCATCACACCACGTTCGGTAAGCCAACTCTTGTGAGCCACACTATTCAGACTCATAGATATTTACAAATAAAACGCTTTTTAATTTCATTGCACTAAAACCACTGTGTCTTTTATTTGCTCCTATTTTCGTTACATTAACTTTACGCTGGTGCGCTCCATCTTCGTGCGACGCCACCTGCGTAAATATTGATGCCCGCCGACCAGAAAATGACCGAAGGTAAGCGGCTCCAGGCATGTTTAGGCGCGTCTGCTAACACCAGGCGCCTAAATACATGCTATG
>NW_023464798.1:0-10031 GCF_013731165.1 Rhagoletis pomonella
GCAGTCAATATTTCGCAAACTTCCCGATGAGCTACAGACTTGAAACTTCAAACTTAGCTCAGTACTCGGGGACAATGCAATATAAAAGATGACTTAATCCGCTAGGTGGCGCAGGAGTCGAGATATTTGTAAAACCCGCATTTATAATCTGATTTGGTTCATATTTGGAACATATATTACTTATATGAAAAGAAATACATCCAAAAAAATTTTGCCGCTAGGTGGCGCAGGAATCGAGGTATTTGTAAAACCCGCATTAATAGTCTGATCTGGTTCACATTTAGAACATATACATATTACTTGCGTGAAAATAATTAAATACGCAAAAAATTTTGCTGATAGGTGGCGCAGGAGTCGAGATATTAGGAAAAACCGTATTTATGATCCGATTAAGTTCACATTTCGAATGCATATTTCTTACATGAAAAGAAATAACTACACAAAAAATGTTGGCAGTTATATGGCGCGCGAGTCTATATAATTAAAAAATCGGCATCTGTTGACTATTACCGTTGATTTTTGATAATTTTTTTTTGTCGAGGGTGTTGCGTATTTTCTTCCATATAAAAATAGATTTTGTTCATGCGTTATATGGAAATTCTCAAAAATCAACGGTAATTTTTACTTACTTAAATTCAATTCTAGAAAATTGCTTACTCAAATTCAACTCTAAGAAATTGAATTGAAAAGTTGTAAACTTCGATAGATATTTTTTGATATTTCTTGAATTTTCCCGAGTTCTATGTGCAATTGAAAAAATTGGTTCTGCGTGTTTTTGCTGTAGAATGAATTATATTTTTATAACAAAATAAAAAAATTGGTATGGAAAATATAAAAGAATAAAATCGTCAAAACGTGCTCATATTTTTAACGCTGACTGTATATTGGGCAAATTTGAAGGAAATTTCATAACGATTTTGAAAAAAAAATTAAAAGTATAAGTTAAAAGACCTTTTTTATACCAAAATGTTCGAAATATCCCTAATGAGACTAGTTGGAGTATATTTTTAACGGAGTAAAACCAACAAATTTGTATGACATATGTTGGACAAATTCGAAGGAAATTTCAAGACAGTTTTGAAAAAAAAATTAAAATATATAGGTTAATAAGATCTTTTTTATACAAAAATAACCGCCAAAGTAAAGCAAGGGTCAAACTTTCATGAAATTTTTACTTTATAATGCCCAGATTTCCCTAAAAAATAAAACACCTGATGCAATTAGCTAAAAAAAGCTATATAGGTAGTTTTTCACTAGAGTTTTTCGTTTAGGCGTGAGAATTTTTTCTAGAACTATAGCCGATCACCTTCATAAGCCTGTAACCCCCGAGGGTTGCATTTTAGGCTAACATAAAATTTTTTGTTCGTCTAGACCTCCTCTATCACATCACAAAAGAAAAGAACTTATCACGTTTTTCTTAGCACGCATGCCAAATTTCAAATTGATATATCTTAAATTATGGCTTTCACTCTTATCTCACTCAAGCTAATTTCATAGAGCTGCCCGTGCAATATATCACTTAAGTTGAAAAAAGATGTCTTTGGACAAAAAATGGGCAAGATTTTATTCTTTAATTCTCATGCTATGAGTAAATATGTATGTACGCTCAACCTGTATGCTCTGTCATAGTCGTACTACGCTGAACTTGTATCTTATAGTCTATGAAAGATTCAAGATTTTTGAAACAAAACTATATAAATCAAAGTTTCAAACTGTATCCAAATTAAGGAACATTTAACGAATTTTCATCAAACTTTTAAGCTTTTTACGCAAATTTTTTTTTAATTTCTGGTATGCAGTATTATAGCCATTAAATCGTAAGCAAAAATGGTGAGCAAATATCCAATTTTTAATGGAAAAGTAAGTGTATAATAACTTTTTCTAAACGAAATTAATTTTTCATTTACAGAATTTTGTGTTTTCTTCATACAATACACTGCGTTTTCTTTTGAAAATTGTGAGGGCCAAACGTAATTTTTGGTATATAGTTGTTCGCCATTTTTGCTTAGAATTAATTGTAGAATTTGAATTTCATGCCCGTGCTGGTTATGGCAAAGAAGCATGGACAATGACAACATCCGATGAGGCGGTTCTTGGAGTATTCGAGAGAAAGTTTTTGCGAAAGAATTGCGGGCCTATACGCGTTGGTGACGGCAAGTACTACAGACGATGGAACGATGACCTGTATGAGCTTTACAACATGGACATAGTGCAGCGAACTAAAATACAACGGCTCCGCTAACTTGGCCATGTCGTTCGAATGGACACCGACGCTCCAGCTCTGAAAGTTGTATTCAACTGGGAACCCGCTGGTGGTAGCAGAGGAAGAGGAAGGCCGACACTGAGATGGAAAGACCAGGTAGAGAAGGACTTGGCTTCACTTGGCATTTCCAATTGGCGTCAGTTGGCACAGAAAAGAAACGACTGGCGTGCTTTTTTGAACTCGGCCAAAATCGCTTAGGCGGTTACAGCGCCAAATAAGAAGAAGAAGAATCGCATATGTGGTAAGGCAAGGGGATGCGCCAGGAACATTGTGGAAGAGCCCATATAAAATATGGCAATAAGCACCAATTGTGCTGGGATTTTATTGCAATTTTCGATCTGTGGTTTTTCTGTTTAGGAATGAAGAAATGTGAAAAATTGCATAGATTGGCAAACTGCCACGTCCACTAGATATACTAAGGGGCGGAAATGGTAAATGTTATCCGATTTTAAACAAATTCGGTTTGCACCTTAGTTTTAACCAGAAAAACTTAAAACTAAAAGATGGTCAAAATCAAACAATTCTCATTAAAAATCCATTTATAAAAAACAAATTTTATTTTATTCGGATAACATCTACCATAACTGTTCCTTGATTTTTTGCACTTCCGCATCCACATGCAAAGGTACTACATATCAAATTTCAGTAAAATCGAATCTCAATTAATACTTTTTGCCACAGCTGAGAAAGATAAACACAAGGTTGTAGCTAGTTCTAGCAGTTAGAACTTGTTTCAAAGTTTACCCAGGGTTTAATGAGCGTTGTGCGCACGTTAGCGCAAAATAGTTACACTCTGCAAAAAGCCATTGAAAATGCTCATCTCTGAAAGGACTAGCAAATATGATGAAAAGCCGTTATGGAGAAACCCTTGTCCCTGGCCTTTTTGGCTACTGTTGTCATCGAAAATTTCCCTGATCCGCAATAATTTTGAGGATTAAAGCAGACGGCAGCGTTGATCCTGATCAACTCGTTATTTCGGAATTATCTCGGGAATTAACTGCAGTTGATCCGGATTAAGTCCTAGAGTTAATTCCCAAACTTAACTCGGATCAAGGGAATTTTCGATGACAACACTGACCAAAACTCAGAGAGCGTAGAATACAGAGATTATGCAAAACTAGCATGGACATATACCTTTTCATCGGTAATGCAGTCACCATACTGATTCAGATAAGAATCCAATTTAAATTGAATAAGAACTTATATGAAATAGTATGGTGACTGCATTACCGACGACAAGGGGGATATCCATGCTAGTTACGCCAATTCTTTGTGTTCTACGCTCTCTGAGCAAACAAATACGCAAACAAAGCAGCAGATTCTTCCATCCGCGATAGCCGAATGGTGAGAGTTGCGTACTATACTAAACATTCTTTTATACTCATTTTATTTTTTTAGTTTTACTTGATTTATATATTTAACTTTACTTTGTTTTATTTTCGTTAGTTTTATTCTATTTCACATTTTTTATTTGATTATTAGTTAATTTAAAGTTTTAGAGTTTAATTTTACTAAAAAAGTCAAACACAACAATCCAAAAACAACATTAAAAAATATAGAAGTTATAATTGAATCAATAAAAAAAAAATTTAATGAATATTCTACTGGCCGTAATACGTGATACTGCCGTCTGTCAAGCCACAATTTTGGTCAGATCAATTGCGCCATTAACACGGATCAACGTTGCCGTCTGTCTATGCTTTTAGATGCTGGACTTAATCCGGATCAACTGCACTTAATTGCCGAGATAATTCCGATAATTAACGAGTTGATCCCGATCAACGCTGCCATCCGTCTATGCTTTTAGACCTGACCAACCCCTAGTTGGTTATTTGGAGACATTTCGAATCTTGGACTTTCTGCCACTCTCAGACCACTGTGCCGCGCCCCCGACGATCACCCGGCTCTCGCCATCGAAAAGCTGGCACTGTATATAATTTTTTAAAAACTTGTAAATACATACATACATACATATGTATATACACATATTTCAATCTGCGCCCTCCAAAGCAATAAAAACCAAATGCCTAATTAAAACGCAAAAAAAAAACAAATAAAAAATAGCAAAATTTAATCGAATGCATTTCTCGATAAACGGGTTTTCCCCGTTAATATTTGGGTTGCATTAATTTTTATAAAAGAACTGCGGAAGTTGAGGGAGCATTTTTTTTTTTCACTTTGTACTCGTACAATACCAATACATATGTCTGCACGTATGTACATACATGTTTATTCAAACGGTTTAGGGCCAGTGTTTCAATGCACGGCTGTGGTTTAAACTCAGTTTAAACGCCCGATCTGGCTGGTTTAAACTAAGATCAGCCAATCAAATGTCAGCCAGCTGTTCAATTTAAACTCAGTTTACTTAATCTAAGTTTAAACTGGCATTGAAAAACTGGCCCTTAGTCATTTGTGTTTCAAAAGCGAAAGTATACATATAGTATGCACATATGTATGTACATCCATATTAAATTCGCCGATTTGTTTACTGTCGACAGCCTGCTGTTGGTCGTTTGATTGAAACAATCTGACGTTGGGCCAGATACGGGTATCAGAATACATTGTAAGTATCTACATATGTACATATATATATATATATATATATAAGTATGTATGTATGTTTGTATATGCATTTAATTTTAATCTGCGGAAGTAAACTCGTTAAACTTAAATAAAGCGTGTAAGCCGTGAGTTAGCACAAACATGAGCAATTAGATAACAAAACTTAAAAAAAAAAATGAATGCTGCTATTTATTATTAAGTAATAAAATAAATGAACACATGTCAAGTAATTAAATCTACGACTCCATCGTTTTGTGTGTATGTGTGTTAATTAATTTATATACGATGTTTACAGCCCGATTCACGTGAATAGGTACACATACATATTTTCCTCAAGATGTATAGCAAAGTTATTAATAAGAATGAAAAATTTTGTACGCCCAAGTTTGATAGACATTTTATTTTATTACACTATACGGAAAAATCAACTTTTTTTCTGGGTATTGGACTAAACCCTTTTTTTTTTTTAAGAGATTGAGTCATAAGTTAAAAAGTGATTTCTCCGTTTTTCGAAGTTAGCCTCCGAAATCGAGATATAGGCCTACGAAGTTCGAAATAGGACCTTTGGTACAAAATTATTTGAAGTTTTGTATGTAAATAACTAAAGAAGTAAAGTATAGACGTAGTCCGCCTTATTTAAACGGTATACAACTTTTTTTTGTGCAAACTTATATTACACGTCCCTTGAGACACTTAAAAGTAAGATTCAAATTTTTTGAAATATAAATACTTTTTTGATTTTTCGAAGATCTGACCCTTGACCCGTTATAGCGCCTGTAATATAAAAAACTTATATACCGTTTAAATAAGACCAAAGGTCCAATTTCGAACTTCGAAGGCCGATATCTCGATTTCGGAGGCTAACTTTGAAAAACGGAGAAATTACTTTTTTAATTATGACTCAGTCTAGTAGCACTTGTTGGCAAGAGTGTTTCCATGTTGGATATCAAGGCTGATATTATTATTTGTGTTAATGCTGGTTCCCAAATAAACGTAGTCATCTACTTTTTCAAACTTGTAACTGTCAACAGTGACGTAGGTGCGAAGACGCGTATGCTCTGACTGTTTGTGTGATGACAGGAGATACTTCGTTTTTCCCTCGTTCACCACCAGACCCATTCCCTTTGCTTCTCCATCTAAGCCCGTGAAGGCAGAACAGACTTAGACCTTGTTTTACCGATAACATCGATGTCGTCGGCATACGCCAGCAATTGCACACTCTTGTTAAGTATTGTGCCTGAGCGACTCAGTTCTGCGGCTCTTATTATCTTCACCAACATCAGATTAAAGAAATCACCTTATCCGAAACCCCGTTTGGTATCAAACGGCTCGAAGAATTCCTTCCCAATTCTGACGGAGCTGATGGTATTGCTCAACTTCGTTTTGCACAGCCGTATTAGATTCACGGGGATACTAAATTCAGACATCGAGGCATAAAGACAACTTCTTTTCATGCAGTCGAAAGCAGCTTTGAAATCGGAAAGATTTTTCCGAAGATTTACGGTGCTTTACGCGTTGGCGACGGTGCTTACTGTAGACGATGGATCGATGAGCTGTGTGAGCCTTACAACGACATGGCCATAGTACAGCAAATTCAAATACAACAGGCTTGGCCATGTCGTTCGAATGGACACCAGCTCTGGAAGCATTCAACTCGGAACCCTCTGGTGGTAGCAGATGAAGAGGGAGGCTCCCACTGCTATGGTAAGACCAGGTCGAGAAGGACTTGGCTTCACTAGACATTTCCAATTGGCATCAGTTGGCACAGAAGAGAAACAACTGGCGTGCCATATAGAAAATATTTTCGGCATCACAGGGATGCTTTTGACTGACAAGATGCACAGAACATAGCGAGACGGCACAATGAAAACGTTGGTGTTGTTTTGCCACATATGCGTGCGTAAAAAGTTGAAAGTTGGGCGAATTTTATCAGTTGCGACAATGCATGCGTTGCCAATGTGGCGTTTTCTATTCACAGTATTAACCTGGACGTCAGTTAAAAGCATCCCTGTGACGCAGAAAAGAATTTCTATCTGGCGGGGGTGTATCCTTTTGCCATTACTGTTTAACTATTATATTTCCAAACTACCTCAACCACCAGAGGACGATTGTTCGATAATGTCGTCTGGGAATGGAATTGATAACTTGTGCTCGAAAGTAAACGGGTATCTCTCCGAGCTTTCTCGCTTCTTCACTGCTAGGAGCTTTTAACCCTCTCCGCTACAAAATCCTCTGCGACCTTGTTCATCACCTGGACGAAGAAGGTCAGACCACCGCTGGGCATTCACGTCGATGACACACCGATACCGTTATAAAAAGGAAGTTAAATGTATTATGTGTTTGGCCTGGAAGAAAGAAAGTGATATTATTCAAATTATGACTATAAATAAATTGTCTAAGAGGGAGGTGTTTGAGAGCTATAAAGACATAATTGAAAGTAATAATAGGATCTCAATTCTGGAGGATTATGAGGCTACTTTCCCTACTTTAAGTAAGAGTGAGGAAGTAAGACAGAATAATAAGGATTTAGTTAATAAGAGATTGGTAACTAAAAGGTATAATGTAGTAGCTAAAGGTGTTAACCAGTCTAGCATTGATCAGGCTGCGGTGCACAGAATAGTTAAAGAAAAGACTACGTCGATTCCATGTTATGAGAGGGAAAATTGGGAGCGTGTTTCGGAAATAGGGCAGTTACTTGTTCAACTTCTTAAGAAATTTCAAATTAATGTTGATGATCCATGGGTTAAATTATTAGGTAATTTCTGTAAAGTGAATGTGAATGAAAGAATAAATCAAGCTAATTTATTTGATGGACAAGTTGAAAATATTGCAGTTGAATTGTCAGAGTTTGAAAGCAATACGAATTTTATAGACTTTTTTAACCATACAAATAATATTGATATTGCCGTGTTGCAGGAGATTTTTTCACATAGTGATCTCATAGAGGATCATAGGTTAATTGGTTTTAATATGATTAGGAAAAGTAGGGATGATGGTTATGGTGGTGTGGCCATTGCTATGAGGGGAAGGGTATAAGAATGGGAAGAATTAGATTTGATACGAGGTATAACATTTTAATTGTTAAAACTTTGAATTTAAAAGAGAATACTACCATATGGAGCCCTAACCGCCAAAATAACGTAAGCGACATTTTTTTCAAAATTTTCTTTTTGATTCAGAAATGTATCTAGATGCTCTAGGAATATTTCTGCATCAAAAAGAATGCAGAAATGCATCTAGATTCTCTAGGAATATTTCTGCACCAAAAAGAAAATTTTGAAAAAAAAAATGTCGCTTACGTTATTTTGGCGATTAGGGATTTTTGAGTTTGAGAATGAAATTAATATTCCTTTGGATTTTCTTGCTAGATTTAATGATTTATTGTATCTTGGGGACTTTAATGCTAAGGCTAGAGTTTGGGGAGGTATTGTTGATGCGTCTAAAAGGATGGTTCTTTTATATGGGGTTAATAGGGTTGGACTTAGGAGTTTGAATGATGGGTCTAGTACTTTTGCAATTAATTCAGCAAGCAGGTGTGTTGAGTACTCTGGACTTATCTTTTATAAATATTAGTAGTAATGTGTGTTGGGATTGTAATTTGGGTTTTGTTGGGGGAAGTCATCATCATCCTATTATAATTGTTTCGTCAGGTTTTTCTAAAAGGTTACAATTGTTGCTATCCAAAGTTAAGTTAGGAAAGAAGTTGGCTAGTTATTCTAATGATATAAGTGATTTGGATGTTTTGGAATCAAAAATGAAATCTGCAATTAGTGAGTCTACTACTAGGATTGATAGTTTTAAGTTTTCTCCTAAATATTGGTGGAATGATGAGTTGAATAAAATGTATAGTATTCTTTTGGCATCTAGGCAGAGGGCTAAGTTGACTGGTGACGTACAGCATATGGAACGAGCTGCAGTTCTTGCAGATGACTGGAAGAAGGCGGTTAAGGAGGCTAAAAGTTTAAGTTATAAGGCTAGGGTGGAGGAGCTTAATGTTAATGCGAACACAAAACAAGCTTGGTGTTTTGTTAACAACGTTAAGGGTAGGAAGAATAGGAGTCTTGATTGGGTGAGTGATGATAATGAAAAGTATTTGGATTTTCCTAAGAGTCAGGTTTGTGATCCTGATGAAGATTTGTTTAGGGGAAGGGCTGTTGGAATTGATAGTTATAGGTCATGGATTAGTTTTTCTTTTGATGATTTTAGTAAAGCTTTGAAGAAGAAAAAACTTTCTGCTGCAGGACATGATAGAGTCACTTTTAAAATGATTAAGCTTCTTCCATTAGAGTGCCAAAAGAATTTGTTAAAAGAATTTAAAAAGTATTTTAATAATAATATAGTTAAGGATGTTTGGAGAATTATTAAGATTGTTCCTATGATACTAGAAATTTTAGGCCTATCTCGTTGTTGTCAGTTTTTATTTAGTCTTTAAATATGTTTGTTATCACTTCTACCATTTTTTCAAATTATTGTTGCTTTTCCACAATAAGTTTTCATTAAAAAAGCGGCCTCGAGCTCTATAAAAATTGTTGAATATATTTGTTATAAGGCCATAAAATAACAAAAACAGGTGACAGGTAAGGACGAGCACATCTAAAAGTTAAACATTCTTATATTAGAAATATTAACAAAAAACCAACAAAACTAACAACCACACGATCAAGTGAATTGCAGCGGAATAGCTGCGCTTGATTGTACTCGTTGGCTTAACAAGTGAAATACTGGAAATAAGCAACAAGAATTAACAAGGCGAACTTAGCACATTGCGTAGGCAACTGGCTGAGTCAGTGGGATCGTCAGTTCGAATCCTACTGAAAGAAGTCTGATGAGGAAATGTGGTGATTTCCGAAATAGCTATCACTTCTACCATTTTTTCAAATTATTGTTGCTTTTCAACAATAAGTTTTCATTAAAAAACGGCCTAGAGCTCAATAAAAATTGTTGAATATAATTGTTATAAGGCCATGAAATAACAAAAACAGGGGACAGGTAATAAGATCAACGGAAATAAGGTCAATTGACTCTATTTCGCACCAGGGTGGGAAATAAAGTCAATTGACATTATTACCTTTTTAAAAACGAAATAAAATCCATTGACATTATTTCTCTTTCAAACATTAAATTTGCTTAGCTTCGCGGCGGCCCGCGTCAGCGCGCCTCAACGCGCGCGCTGCGCTCGCGCCCCGCGTACCCCGCGCGACCGGCA
>NW_023464799.1:0-10029 GCF_013731165.1 Rhagoletis pomonella
TTGTTTATTCATGATTTCTTTTGAATTTTTTCTGTTTTCATCTTTATATTCACTTTTTCTTTTTATGTATATATGTATATAGAGTAGATATACATATATTTAAAATTTTAGTATTATTGTACTTTTCTTTGACAACGATTTTTTGTATTGACGATTTTTTGTATTGAATTTATTTAATTCATCGCTCCCATCTTTTCATTCTTTGTAATTATTATTTAATTATTCTTAATTTGATTTTAAATTCCTTAATACTAAACTAAATTAGTTCTTTATTTAATTAAAATGTGGAAATGTTTTAATTAAAGTGAGGTATGTTTTAATGTTCTATTATTTTTTCGTTCATTTCTTGTTTATAACTCTTTATTTTGAATTTTTTATCTAATTTGTTTCATCCATTTGAAATTGTATGTTTCTTCCTCTTACTTTTTCCATTTTTTGTACTTTTAGATGTTTTAATTTTTTAACATTTGTATCGAATTTTCTCACTCCCACCTTTAAATTTATTTATTTTACAAATTTTTTCAATATTTTTTTATATTTTAATTTTGTTAAAAAAGAAATAGTTCTTTCATGGAACCTGTTGCTTTTAATTTTTAAGCGTTGCAAATTTTATTTCTAATTTATTTAATAATTTTTTAGCTGTAAATTTTGTCGTTTAACTTATTCCTTAAATTTTGAAGTTTTTGTATTTCTTTTGGTTTTTTATCCGTTCCCAACTTTTCATTGTTTATTTATTTTTTATGTTCTTGTTCTTCTGAAATTTTAATTGTATATCTAAATAACTTTTCTCACCTATTTATTGCTTATACTTGTAATAGTGTTTGATTTTAATGCGCATACAAGATTATCCAATTTATTTCTTAACTTTTTAAGTGGTTTTTTATTTATTAGTTTTTAACTTGTTTACTTTATTTTTAATTTTTTTTTGGTTTCTTAATTTTTTGTGTTTTAAAGTTGAAAATTTTAATATTTCCAAATTTTGTTAAAAATTTGTATATATTTTTTAATTTAAATTTTCTTATCGAGTTTTTTCACCTTTTTTACATTTCCATAGTTCCTTTTGTTTTTTAAATTTTTTGTTCAATTTTGTACATATCTTAAATCCTTTAAATTTTTTTTAATATCTTTACATTTTTATTTGATTTTTTCCGCTTCCACCATTTCATGACTTTGTGCGAATTGTTTTGTAAAGCGATGATTGGCAATTTGTAAGTGAAATGTTGCCGATAAGGCAATTGCGATATTAACCACAGCTGAGAAAAGAGGCGACAAACAGCATACATGCATACATATGTATGTACATAAACATTTGAAGAAAAAATAAAAGAAATTCATGAAAAAAGGCGGGAAAAAAGCTTGCCACAGCAAAATCTTAAACGTGCCGCGGAAATTTCTCATTTCACTGCGCGGCTGCAAAAAGCCAAAGCGCTTCTTAGATATGCAAGGCGGCAGCATTGGCAATAAAGATATCTACAATAACGCTAACAACAAAAAGCAGCAGCAACACTTTGTGCCAGTTATGAAACCAATGCCTATAATTTTACTGTTTTTTTTTTCTTGACTCAAAAATTTAAATTTTACATTTTTCTGCGTTTTATTCAACTGCTTTTTTATTCGTTTATTAGTTTTTCTTTCTTGTTTTTATTAACTCGCTTTATACCACATTTTGCGGTAGGTTATTGTTGTGGCATGCGAAAAATATGTACATAGTAGTGTTGTGCTGCTGATGGCGGTGCAACGTGGTGGTGGGAATGGCAAGACAGGATGCATGTGCAAAAATGTACAAATTTAGCGCTGTTGATTGTGTAGCATTTGCTTTTTTTTTTGCTGCATGTATGTATCTACACATTCACTTAAAAAATGCTCCCCGTGCGCATTGTTGTGGTTGCTAGGTTTTCTTGTTGTTTGTTGGTTGTGCTTTTGCTTTGGGTCACGTTGCCCGGTGTGATTAATAGAAATTGCGTGCCGTTGATCAGCGATCACTTATTAATAATAATTTCATTCGTTCAATTCGCGTATTCTACTACGAAGAAATGCGTTATTTTTTGCACGCACACATACATACACATCTGCTATGTAACTGCGGTTGCATCAATATCAAATTAAAAATGAAATAGAAATTTTCTCCAAGTTTTGCTTGTAAGGCTTATAATTCCGAAATTTATGAGTACGTTTGCCGAGAACGAAGTTTCGCAGACGGCAGATATCAATCCTGGAGAACATCTCAAAAAATTGCTATCCAAGCAGTAAAGACCACCAGAGTAAAGAAATTGTCCCCGCTGCATTACCTTTTCTATAGTTCAGAACCAGTCCTAAATTCGACATATGGGATCTAGTTGGCTTTGAACCCCATTTTCTATAGTTCCGAACCAGTTGTAAACGGAAAAAGTAACAAGATGTTTCCTTTTTGGGTTATCACAGTAGCAATTTTTAATTATTTGCAGGGAAATGTATTTTCAATCTGAAATCTAATTTGTTTGAATGAATGTAAATAAAATTTTGCATTTGAAAACACATTTACATACCTTTGGCTGTAGCTGAATTTGCAGAGGTGCTGACTGTTATTGGTTATATTCCAGAATGTCCCATAATGTTAAGATGTTAACAAAAATATTTGTTTTGTATTACCAAACTATAAAAAAAGCATCTGCGACGTGCAGCCTGAAAGCGTATTTGAACGAAAAGCCCGCCAAGCAAAAATCTATTTAAAGTAAGTTCAGTAGTTTCGAACTAGTTCAAAATTCGCCAGATGAGATCTAGTTCGTTCTTTTCCCTTTTTTCTATAGTTTTGAAGCAGTTCTAAATTCGTCATTTTCGATATAGGTTTCTAAAATTGTTTTTTAAAAGTACCACATGTCGCTGCTTTAGAACTGGTGGCGATCTAGTTACTATCGGTCTGGTTCGTTTTTGGCGATAAAGATCTAGTACGGAACTACAAATTTGGTTCACCAGTTCGGGGTTTCCCTACAGGGAACCACTCCGCCGCAACAGTTTTTATATACTATAAGTTCTTTATGGCTGTCCCAAACGACTTTGTTAAAAACCAGTTTGATCTGTAGAAAGTACTTATAAAGAGACATTTGTTTACCTCTTCTATCGACTTATCGATTGCATTCGGGGCAGTCTGGACCGATTTTTTCGCTCCTTGTAAGCATCCCGAATTCTTGTGTTTAGACGACTGGTCTTTAGGCCATATCTCACTGAGCGCGCTCTGGGTATACGTACGTATATATGTACATATGTATGTTTAACACGTATTTGCAATCGTAGTAACAAAAGAACGAATGAGTTACCGGCAGACAATGAAACATCGCCAGAGAACTATCGCGATACTTCGACAGCTCAGCGGCGCTTTTAACACACACACACACTTTCACCAATTGCGTAGTTGAATGCTGTACAGTGGTGGCAGGATGCACCGGTGTACCTTTAATAACCGAGCAGGATGTTACATTTGCCCTTGGATGTCATGGTAGGGAATACTAGCTCTGCTATTAAATATCATCCTCATCCTCTCATTTCCGCTTTCCTATTCCGATTTGGTGTGACACTCTTGCTGCTCCAAAGATATCGACTTGAATTATGCTGCAGTGAATTGCACCCTTGTTTTGTTTTTGTTTAAGTTCCAACTTGGAACGCATCTTAGAAGCTCTCACCATGTATGAAAGAATTGCGGATCAGGTGGCTGGGCATTTACTTCGTCCTATTATACTACTATACATAGGGCTGGTTTCCCCAACTCAACTTAATTTAGTTTAGCCATTTTTTGGACTTAAGTCAAAAGTTGCCTACTTTTTATTGAGCTTATTCCTGACTAAGTCCAAAAAATTGGATAAATTAAGTTAAATTGAGTTGGAGAAACCAGCCCATAGTATTCACATGTAATAATTATTAAAAAAAAAAAAGATACTCTTATCTTCCATGTACCTTCCAAAGCTAAAGTGGGGTTTTCAATTGCTGATTTTTACGTTGATATGAAGTTCGTTGGAAGCCTTGTTGCTTCTTATGTTTCGAATATTTCATCTTAAGAAAGTCTGTGATTTTGTGAAACCACACAACCTTAGCAATAATTGTTGCCCAAACTAAGTTTCTTTGCCGTCTTGCAACTTGTTGCGTTGCTAGGGAAACAAGTGGTTGTTTGTTGTGTTTACGTTGCAGTTCGAAGGCAGACGCAGAGAACATGATAGATGTTGTGTTTTGTTTGGTATGTTTGTAAATAATGAAGTACACTGTAAATTAGCAGCTAACTTATACATAAATACTTCTGTGTTCGTATGGAAAAGTAGCTTATGTCGAAAGGCCGGCTTTAGTATAATGCGGCATTCCCTTTATTTTTTAAACGACAAGGAATTTTTTGATGAGTCTTAAAAAGAATATTGACTTGCTAGAATCGGAACTATTTCCTGCACGTTTATTTGCTTAAAGTTGTTTAACGGCTTAGCGCCCGTAAGTCATTCGCAATCGTATGCTGCGAATGCCGATTTATACTAAAGCCAGCCTTTCGACATAAGCTACTTTTCCATACGAACACAGACTTTATCATGCCTTTCTTAAATATGGTATGTTCATGATGCAATAAAGGTTATAAGTGCCAGCCATGGTACAATTATTACAAGTATTGCCTTCCCAGAGAGTTTGCTCCACATCGAAACTCGTGCTCCCTTATATTCATTTTGACGCATTTCAATGTTAATTTTCGGCTTTTGCAAATTAAATAAGTCCCCTGCAAGAAGGTTTGTTTAAAAAAAGGTAAACATACTTATATGTATGGTTTATGGCATATGAAAATATCCCTTACAGTTCCCTTACAGTTAATCTTTTAGTGTGGGAAGCAATGGTGTTTTTCAAATAATGCAGATCTGAATATGCGCTCTCTGGGAAGACAATACCTTTAATAATTGTATCATGGTGCCAGCTCGTTTCGACGCTCCCTTAGCTCAAGGTTGTATTTTGGAAGCTTACGAAACACGAGGAGAAAGGGAAAGAAAAGAAGGCAGTTTGGCGACTTTTAGTACTCTTTTTCGTACTAAAGCCTTGAATTAAGATCTTTGAAAAAACTGAGATTTTTAAATATTTTGTATGAAAGTTTTATGTATATAGTATGGTAAGTGGATCTTACAGGATACTTGACAAATAAATGTTAACTAAGTTTAAGCACAATATATATTTTTTTTTTAATTCTTAAGCAGGGACCGCAAATAACGATTATCCTTTGAAATTTCAACTCAAAAAATCACGCGGAAAGAGAAATGCTACGTGCGTAAGGAGTAAAGCAATGTATTTCTTATGTATTTCTTATTACTCGGTGTACCTTCAGCGGCACTGATTTTTATTTTTTAATTTTTACTTATAAAAATCAAGTTTAATCATTATATTTTGAGTTTTATTTTTTACTCAGAAAATAATCGTTATGTTTTGAGTTTTATTTTTTGCTCGGAAAATAATCGTTACGTTTTGAGTTTTATTTTCTGCTCGGAAAATAATGGTTACGTTTTAAGTTAAATTTTTTGCTTGGAAAATAATACTTAATTGAACCTTTAACGCAACTGTGGAGTGGGTAATGAAAATACAGATACCAGGGCAGAAACAAAGAGAACCACATTTCTAAAGAAAAAGTGCAAAAAAGCGCATACGCATACGCAAAAATTAAGTTTTATTTTCTGAGCGAAAAATAAAACTCAAGAAATAACTATTATTTTCCGGGCAAAAAATAAAACTTAAAACGTAACCATTATTATCCGAGCAAAAAATAAAACTTAAAACGTAACGATTATTTTCAGAGCTAAAAATAAAACTCAGTTAATAACGATTAAAAAGTGATTTTTAGAATAAAACTTATAACCGTTACGGTCCCTGTTCTTAAGGTTGATATATGCGATTTTAACATAAATATACTGGAAAATATAAACAGGTCGGACTTCCGGTCACTTTAACCCACCTTCGGGCGAAAGCGGAAGTCGGTAATACGACCAAAGGATAGAGCATCCCTGAGTTGGTCGGTAATATTTTGGCGTTTTTTTTACAAAAAAAAAACATTTCTCTCCCTTTTAGAGAGGGGGTGGACGGGTGGTCTAGCGCACCCTGTATAATCAAAATTTTTTTCTTATCAAAGTACTGGCTCAAAATTTGTGAACAACTTAGAATACCATTTTTAGTACTTTTTGATGAAAATCGCTGTGATATAAAAAGTACTTAACCATAGAGGCAAATTGACTTTTTGAACGCGAACGTATAACACCTTTCTTTATTGCACCATGGGTGCTGTTCAAGGTTTTGGCTCAATAGTCATTTTGAAAACAAAAAATAAATCTGCTTGACCTGATACAAGGAAATGCATTTATACGGTGTTGGCGTTAACAGATATTACATGATGAACATTTGACATATCATGAGGTTCAGGTATTTAGGTGTTGGTGTAAAACGCTTTGCATGAACGCATTACTTGTTCGCGTTGGATTCTGCATAATTTGAAAAATATTTAAAATAAAAAAGGTTCGTGTGAATTGGTGCAATAAAAATTTTGAAGTAATTCGATCGAGGTGCGTCAAATGCTTCAAAGCCTTAGGACAAAAAAAGAAACACAAGTCAAGAAGACGAACAATTCTTTACCATGAAAATGCGAACTCTCACATATTGGCCTATTTGAGCGCTGAAAACATTGAAATAATGGGCCATCCAAGCACTTTATTTTCCCTCAACGTTGATGCGGTTTTGGAGGTAACACTTTCCGAGTGACACGGCTGCTATAGCGTGATATAAGGTAATGCAGATCTTTAATAAGAATAATTTGTGATATTTTAATGTTTCATTTTTTTTCAGACAGTTGGTACTACAGGCTTTGGCAAACTTAGTCATGGAGCGGTACTCAAACGTTGAAGCAGATTTTTTAGAAAGAAATCATAATGAGACACCATTGCACCTAAACTAATACGTTAACTACTTGCACTCACTGTGCATGAAACCATTGCCCTATTGTGAACATCTGCGGTCTTATTGAATCACCCTATATAAAAATTGTTTAAAACCATTGCATGGAAACTTGAGCGAATGCAGAATGGTGTTGGTGAATGCGTCGAAAAACAATTTCGATGGCAAAGGAAACCACGGTAAACCTTACTAAAGGGCGCAGCGATTTAGCACTGTTACTTTTCCAAGATTACACAATTATTATAAATTGATCTGGATTATGTCATATTCGCCGAAATGAATTCAGCAAACAAAAATATTTATTTCGCTACTAAACAGCTTATCGCTGATCAGCAAACAATTAACGCTAATGGACTAACAAATTAAAAGAATAAGTCAACAAATAAGACAAATGAAGCACAAGACAAAGTCGCAAGCAAACAGAACAGCAGCTCTACAAATATCAAAACGTAGTAGAAAAATGGATGGGTAGTAGCATAGAATCAACAAACTGCAAAGGGGGAAAATTAAAAAAAAAATGCACGCAACATTTCAAGGCTAGACAGCAACAATTTAACGGATAATTTGCTATGTATCGAACCTGTTTGAGTGGAAACCTGTGTTGCGCCGGGTTGAATGAAAATCACTCAAACTTTGCGCTGCTAGCTAGCTGGTAAGCACGATACGTTTGAGCTGAAAATTTATTCCATTGAAAGCCGCTATTGAGAAAGGTTGGGCGAAAGAAAGTTGACGGATGAATTCTTTAAGAAACAACAAAATAAACATAACAAACTTTAAGTAACTTGGTAGCAAAAAAAAAAAACCGATTCGCTAAAAAACTGTGGGTAATATTCGTAATAGTGAAAAAGAAATGAAAAATAAATATTCTGCCAAAGTGAAAAAGAATTGTGATGCAGCTATTGAATGCCTGTAAAATGCAAGTGCAAGAAACCCGACAGCCGCCGCATAAGAAGACAGCGCTACTAAATACCCGTAGCGAGTACAAGGTGCCTCAAAAGAAGTGTATAGAAATGCTAAAAAGTCGCTAGAAGTGCCAACAAACAAAAAAAGTGAAAGAAAGTAGTCATAAACAAAAGAGCTCTGCAAATGCCATAGCAAGGGAGACTGCTGCCACACAGTGCAGTGGGTAGACGGAGCATAGAAACCTTTGAGGGGCAGAAAAAAACAAAAATAAAAGTAAAGAAAAGGTTGCACTAAACGCTGCTTGTGTTTACAACTGTTTGATCGATAAGCGCATTTAAAGGCATTTCACTTGGGTATGTGCTGCGCGCGTTCCATGAGCCATGAGCGTAAAAAAATGTGTACGTAAATGCAGGAAAATGACTTGGAAAATTCACTGAAAAAGTTTGAACTATGCGAAGAAAATTTATTATAATTAATTATAAATGAGACTAGAATTTGCCGCAACTATGTGAATTTAATGTGAAGCAAAGTTGTAAATAATTGTAGTGCTAGGCGTAAACAAAAGCTTGAATATTTCAAATTAAATGTAAAAACGTATGCCTAAATTAATATTTGCAATATTTTACTATTTATTAGCAAATAAACTAAATAAGTTTAAATTTTAACTTGACTTGAAAAAAATTAAAAATTTGCCAAGAACTAAGAACAATTTTTTCGCAAATTTCAACAAATATCTACAAGAAATATTCAAAAAAGCATAAAGGAATTGCTGCTACAGTGGGTCCAAAGCATTAAGACTCGAACAAACTTTTCAAAATATAATTATTGTGCTTGTGCGACATCACCTACAACCACTACGGCAAAGAAACATACTAACAGCAACAAAAAAGAACCAGTTGAGTAATTTAGAGCAGAATTTGTCAAATATATACAACGAAAAAAATTGGAAATCGTTACACAGGAAAAAATATTGTGGAAAACGACAAAAAATATGACAAAATTTTACGAAAAAATTTACTTAAAAAATTAGCAAAAATTTAACCTAAAGATTTGCAAAAAGTTATAATTAAATGAACAAAAAAAAAACAACAATTAACGCAAAATTAACATAAAAATTAACAAACAATTTATTCAAAACAAAGGCAAAATTATTTTTCATTGAAATTAAGAAATTAAAAAATGTGCATTTGAACGGCTTTGAATATGCGTGCACAAAAAACGGGAGAAATTAAATATTAAACAAAAGCAAAACCATTGAATTTATCAAAAGGAAAAAGATTTAATTAACATAATAAAAAAAAACTTAAAAACACCATGAACTAGAAGCTTTATAAAAATTTTCAAATACTAATGGTATTTGTATGAACTTTAAAACAAAAACAATTAAAAAGTGCGCTAAGAGACCAAACGATCCGAAAAACGACTGTGGATCAAACTAATGAAAATTTAAAAATAAAAATGTACATATTTAAAAGAAATTAAAAATAAAAATTTAAATATTAAGAAAAAGAAAACAAATTTTTTAAAACACTGTAACAACAAACAGTGCGTGCATGAACTAATAACTTAGAACATTTTCAAATATTTGTAATATGCGAAAAAAGTGGGCAAAAGAGAATTAAAATGCCTACAGCACAGATATCTACAGTAACAGATAAAAAAGTATAATTTAAAAATATAAAAAATTAAAAATTTAGAGTGCGTGCGTGAAACCAAAAACTAAAATTTTAATAAATGAATTATAAACAACAAAATCAAAACGAAAGAAAAGCATGAAGTAAAGTTAAAAAAGGTAAATAAAAAATGCGAAATTAAAAAAATATAAACTGAACATTTATAACTATTTTCTAAACTACCAAAATTTCCGCGCACGTGCAAAATATCAAATTGCAAGAAATTCTAAAAATAAAAACAAAAATAACTCGCAAAAAATATTTATTATTTTTTACGTTTTTCCCACCACTTTCAAATATACTCGCTGCGGCTTGGCGAAATTATACACAACTGCATAATTTTGTTTAATGCCGGCAGTTGAGCTTCTACTTTAAAATTTCAATTTGAATTTGAAAAACAAAAACACTTCCAATTTGTACAAAAAAGGTGCAATAATCAAAAAAAAAAAATCTCTGCAACTTCTCCGCATTTTGTGAAAACTTCGCTTAAGTCGCTTGCTAACGCTTGGCAAAGTGATTATTGAAG
>NW_023464800.1:0-10027 GCF_013731165.1 Rhagoletis pomonella
ATAATTGTGACTAGCAAATATTATTAAAATTTTAGCTAAAATCAGCAAATCTATTTCTAAAATATAAAAATATTTTTGGTTTAGTTTCACTGTTTCCTTTCCATTTCGACGAACCAGTGAAGATATTATAATGTTTAAGGGAAAACGTTGTGAACAAAACTAGGCGGTTGATTTTAATTAATATATATATATATATATATATAATGTAAATAACCAAAAAAATAATAATTTAAATCCACAGAATTTTCTCTTCCATTTGGTATCCATATTGTTATACATTGCACTGCACTGAATTTTTTAAATAACTTTTTAAAGTAATCATATCTTTTAAATTACAAGGTCCTTTAAAAAACCTGTTGTAAGAGAGAAAAACTACAAACGCAGTTTTACTATAGTTTCCTAATTACATTGATTGCTTTGTGTGTTTCGAATTTTTGTTTTGTTTTTTGTCGAACCAAAAGGGATTGAGCATGCCAGAATACAAATTTTTGTACTGTTTGGTATACATCAAAATGATAAAACTCTGTGTAAAAATGGGAAAATTCTTAAAAAAAGTTGTAGCTAAAATAGCTAACTCGATGCAATTTTATCCTTAATAGGAATGTTCTAATCAAAATCGTTTGTATATTGAATTCCCCCAAAACCAAAGCCCCCCCCCCCCCCCGAGAAATTCGAATTCCACCGAAATCGGGGAATTCTCCACCGGTTGGTATCACTGGAGCAAAGTGTATGTATATATGTATGTATGCATGTCAGTTAAAGTGCATGTGTGCGTGCACGACAGCGCTCGAATGACTGGGTTTTCAATCAGGCATTACCATGCAAAGCACGGCGCTATCCAACGCTTGACGCGCGTTAGCTGCTGGGCGTTACTACTGCATGCTGATTGCAGTGGTGCGCTCTCGGTGCTTAGCCAGCTTTTGCGGCTCTTATGTGCCCGGGCAGGAGGAGCCATACCACAGTCGCTTGCAACACCATCAGCAGCAGCAGTGAACAGCGAGCTGTGAGGGCATACAAGTTCGTTATCTGCAAGGCAACACTTCATTGTTGCTGCTGCTGCTGCTGCTGCTGGAGTAGCAGTCTGTCTCAAATGCCTCCCAACGATTAAGTGCCGTATGCTGTATGTGTGTGTGTGCGTGTGTTTGCCAGTCTGCCTGTTTGGCCTGTATTGGCATTGTTACTGCAGCCACGCGCAGCACACTTGAGCTGTGTTATCGTTGGTGGGACTGGCAGCGCCATCGGCTCACAAGAATGCGTGCACCCACCGCGCTGCCATCGTCCGCACTGTATCTGGTAGTAAGCGCGTCAATTCGACGGCGACCACTGTCGTCAACACCATCATCGCCCTGGCGCAATGTGCCTCTTTTGTTGGTTGGTCCCAGCCTGGCTGTTTGCTGTGGCATTTTGTGCAGTCATGCATTCGCTACTTATGCAGCAGCAATAGCTGAGACGACAAGCAATCAGTAGCAGTAATCAACGGCAATCTTTTTGCATGCTTTGATTTTTAGTCAGTCGCACTACTAGCAGCAGCGCCAAGAATTTGCATTTTTTTTCGCAATTTTTTCTTTTCTTACTTCGCTTCTTATATTGTTCGCGATTCTCGGCATTTATTTTCAATGCGTGCCAGCCAGTGTCAGCTGTTACTTACCAGCAGTTTGTCGGTGCAGCAAAAAGCAGCTTGCCACTGTTCGCTACCCGCCCGCGGTTGTTCTAGTTATTCAATCTTGTGCTTGCCGCTCATTTACATTGTTTGTCGCTTAATCAGCATTTGCGCTGGTGGCGGTCAACAAAATATTTAGCAATGTTGGCCGGCGTGCAGAGAGAGGGATAACAAAAGCTATGCTCTCTCTTTTCCTTTTTTTAAGGCTCATCCAATTAACGGTGCGTGCCGGCGTTGAGTCACTGGGTACTTGTGCGTTTAAAGCGCGCATAAAGCACGCGCCAGCTCGACAATTGACTGTATCAAGTTCAAGTAGTCACTCCAATGGATACTGAGTAGTGCTTTTCCCATTGTTGCTCCTTATACATAAGTATGTAAGCATTTATAGATTTATTGTTGAGTTTTACAGCTGAAAAGCTTCAAAGAAGATTGAGCACTGCAGCAGGAAGAGTCGAGAAGCAATGGACATTTCAAAGAGAGAGCGGCCAGCTGCTTTTATCTACAAATCGTTTTATAAGCCGGTTGAGAATTGCATAACCACATCTACTCACATAGCTGTAAAGTAAGCGATCGAAATATTTAGTTAGCAGATATCTAGTCTTGCATACTTTTAGGCGCGGAAAATTGTTAATTATACTCAAAACTCTGAATGCTACTTGCGTAAGGAATGGGATAGCCTTTCAATGCATTTATAAATGGTTTACGACAGCTCCTGAATTTTTATTCGCGATCCAACCATGTAGAGAGCTAAATTTTTATGCTTCAGATATTACAGTCTAACTTGAAGGGTGTGTTTTTCCAGCTGAAATTCTCAGTCAACTACTTTTTTGAATCACGAGTAAATTATTTAACTCCCAAAGAGGCAGAAAATATTTATATATTTCAAAATCGATACCTTTCTTGGCTGTGAACTATTTAGTCGCCAATTTTTGGCCATAGAAAATTCGTAACCTGAAATATTTTATACGGTTATGACTTTAGTTAGTTCCTTGATTCTTGCTCGCGAGTATTGAGCGAGTTAAATTTGTATCTTTTGAAACACAAGTAAATAATCATCACATTTTCTCACATATGAATGACTCAAATATGTTTTTCTTATTATTTTTTATTATTTAAGTGGCGAGTTTAATTTTTGCCTATCAAAAACACTTTTGTGCTTGCAAAGTAGTGATTTTGCCATTGGAAAATATTCTCACAAAGTGATGACTCAATTTAGTTCCTGATTTTTCGCTGTCAAGTAGTTTGCGAGTTCAATTTTTTTCTGTTCATTTGTGGTGAACTGAGAATTGTTTAAGACATGAATATTTTTTAAATTTTGCTGTTTGAAATGGCGAAACCTATGTGGAAAGTGTTAGCCACAATTTTTTTTTACTCAAATGAGGGAGTGGCTAGAATTAAAGTGATTTGAGACTCGCGAACTGACTCACGAGTGAAATCTTCTCATACAAAATATTGCTCATGAAGAGCAAGACTGTGCTTTTGTTTGTAAACTGAACTGAAAATTAAGAGCAAGCTTATAATTTCTGATCGTTACTCTTTCGCACGTATCTACCTACAAACGAACTACACATATTTTACTTTTTTCCTGCGAACAACTACCGAATGAATTTTTTCACGCGCAATATGATTACTTAAGCATAAGTGTACTTCCCTGCAACGTTGTGATTTCGAATAATTCAAGCTATCACGTTAGTAAGAGCTTTTTTGCTAGCGAACGGCTAACGAGTTTATTTTGCATCGGTAGAAATTGAAAATTTTTGTGAGCTGAATCTGAGTAGTTTTAGTTAAAAATTTCAAATCTTTGGGACAATTTTTATTTCCATTTTCATATGAGTATATTTATTATTAAAATTTTTTTTTTGGAAATTTATTAATTAAATTTTTTATTTTGGCGTTTCATTTTTGTAAAATTTTTTTTTTTATATTTCATGATTTTAATTTCTTTGTTTTTTAATTTTAATTTTAATTTTAATTTTAATTTAATATTATTAAGTGAGTTAATTTTCTATTTTAGGTAAAATTTTTTTAAATGGTTTTATTTTATATTTTTTATATTTTATGTTTTTTATTTTTATTTTGCTTTATTTTGATTTCTAGGGAATTTTTTAATTTTTGTTTTTATTTTGTAACTTTAATTTTTTATTTTATTTTATTTCTTCTTTTTTAAGTTATTTAATTTTCTGTGTTCCTTTCTTTCTATTTCCTTTTCTGGCAATGCATTGAATAATTTTAACTATTTAATTCTTGTTTCATCTGCTTCACTCCACCATGTCAAATTGCTACACATTGAATATTTTTAATTATTTAATTCCTCTTCAATTTACTGCGCCCCACCATGTCACATCTCATTTGCTTTTACGCTGATTAAATGTGTCAGATAGTCGATTTGCAATTGTTTCCAACGAAAGTACTGACTGCGCATAAACTCTCAGCACCTTCACACGCCTTTTAAAAAATATCGTTTTTTTGTGTTTGTTTATTTAAGCCCATTACAATGAAATATTTTTTCAGCTTCCCCCTGCAAGCAAAGTAGGCATTATAACGAATGGCACAGAGAGCACAGCAGTCAGTAAAAAATGAGAAGTCAATAACCATCGACCGAGGCCGCGAGGACGGCATAAATATAAATGTTAAAAATTAAAATAATAAAAATAAAAAAAATTTATGAAATATTACCAAATGCGCCTTTAACCGAACAACGGAAATCAACGAGCACAACATAGTTGCTGCTGAGTAAAGGGCGCTACAGGTTTCACACATTTCTGGACCGAAAAGGTGCTGGGGTTGGGGCGAGGGCAGGTCATGCCACCAATTGTTAGCCAACGACCGTGCGCCTGCCTGTCTCAGGCTGTGTGAATATGGCTGTGACTGCAAACGAGGCTGTGAATGTGTGTGACAAAAATGATTTGTATGCTAACCGGAAGTGAGCGAGTTGCTAGCGCAAGGATGAACGCAGCTGGTGTTGAGGAAAAAGGAATCAAGAAAAATGTGCACAGCTACCAAGGGCTGCTTTGGTCATAATCCTAGCATTTGAAATGCGAAGAATTGTGAAAATGAAAACTACAAATAAGTTATGCAAAATGGCAATATTTATATAAATTTTTTTGAAAGCAAAATTACAAATGGGCGAGCAGGCAGGAGTAAGTTTATGAGAGCTACGGAGAAAATGCGGATGCGATTTTTCGCGTAAGCATGTACATACATATATGTATATAGATTCATGCATGAAATATTTTCCTCATCTATTTTTATGTGGGCGTGTCAGTTGAAATATGGATGTGCTTTCTCGTAAAAGGCGAGCAGGAACAGTGAAAAGTCTCTCCAGCGTGCAATGATAATCTGCTGCTGGGGCAAACACTTGAGTGGGTTTTGCCAATATGTATAGTAAATAAGTGCATACGTCGCTGGAAGCTGGTAGCTAGCTGAAGCATGAGAAGTAAGTATGTATAAGTGTGTATATAAAAGGGATTTCCTGAAGTTCTAAATGAATAAACACTGCGAGGATCTCAGATAAAGCGTAAAATCTAAGACTCACCATTAAAGGGAAAAATCAGAACATCGAGGAAAGTAGTCGAAGTATACACAAAAGATACACTTAAAAATATTTCATATTGGCCCTAGAAAAAAATCTAGTAAAATGTATCTGTACCGAAAATTCTTAATGTGTACCGAATATACTTTGAAATTATAAAAGGGCTGAAAAAAGTACAATTGTACCAACTTTCCATCACTGCTACAAAGTACTGTTAGTAAGGAGAGAGGCAGGGCGAGAGAGAGAGAGAGAAAACATGATATATAGTCGTATTTATGATCAGTGGCGCCAGAAATGTTTCTTCAAGAAAAATTAAATTAAAAAATCGAAAAAATAAACAAGTAATTTTTAAGCAAAACACATAACCGACTTCAATTCTCATATAAAAATTTAAGAGTACCGTTAATTTTTTCATCATCCAATGATCGAATGTAAATCAACTTAGTATGGAATTACCTCTGGGGTACAACGTTTCATTAAAAAATGGCAAATGGCGAAGAAAATATAAAATTTACAAACAAAAAAAAGTTGGCCTCAAAAGTGCATAAGTACTTTTTTGATTAGAAGCATTGTTTCAGAGAGGTTCGATTGATACTTAAAAATATTTCCAAAACAAAGAAAGTACTCGAAAATTCTCCTAACATGAAGAGCAGTTAAAATTTCGTAGCATTTTCATGTAAATACTGTCGAGTCACAGCTTCAATTACTTTTGTGTATTATACTCGGTAAGCATAGAATCAAATTTATGTAAGTGCTAAGGAAAATACATACATATATTTAAGTTGGTGAATGCGAGTTGGCACAAATTTATAGTTATGCATTTGAAGTTGATTAATGCCTACAGTTGTAGCAAATGTTTGAGTGTTTGTACGCTTCTTGAATTTGTGAATAACTATTTGTGTTCGAAAAGTTTGAGAGCGGCTTAATTGCACTACAATTTTCAATGGACACAGCAGGGCGAGTATGCAAATAAAGGCGAGCACATAAACTCCTTTACATGCAGTTATATATGTAAATTGAAATTTACACATACATATAGAATAAAAATATATATAGGTATGTATGTACGTAGTTGATTTCAGCACATACACGTACACATTTAAAATTCAATTAACAATTTTAAATGAGCATACAAGTGCTAGTACTTCCGTTTCACCTCATCTCATCGCACACACACTCGATGCGATCCATCCAACCTTCGTTTCAAAGCCGCTTTTTTGGCTTTACAGGCCGAAGTTGGTTTTTGAAATTTATTTCATTTACATTTTTGGTCGACTTGATTGAGTTGAGTGGTTCACGGCTTGTATGTATGTATGTATTATGTGCCTGCGTGCGCATGTTTTTAGTTGTATGGTGAGTTGGCCTTTGCGCCAAAGGATATGCTTTGTAAAAGCGCAGTCTGTCGGCCAACGACAGGAAGTTCCGCTTTGAAGCCACATTTGCAGCAAAGTAGAAAATAGTATTTTTGTTTTTAATAGTTAGTGGTTGAAAGCGTATGAGGGCGCAGTGGAGTATGTGACGGTGACTGTGTTAAATGTTAGGGTATTTAAATAACGGAAATTCATAGTTATGCTACTGAATAGGTAGTCATCAGAGTGAACAGCAATCATGGGAAGTCATAATCTCATGTATCTCAGGCACAGTTAAAGAAAATATTAAAGGGAGTAATGGGTGAACAAAAGGAAATAGCCAATTTCTCGGCAAGGAAAGGATGCCCGCCAGGGGTAGTGATCTCCCCTCTACTGTTGTCCATCGAAGTAGACGAATTACTTTGACTTATGAGTGACTAGGGCTTCGATTATAGCGGCTAGTCGGTTGACTTTCTCGTCTTAATCAGTAGTAGGTTTGAAGACAACGTCTCGAATCTCCTTCTTAGCGCGCTAAACAGATATTTTCACCAGGAAAGGAGTTGCACAGGGATTCATGGGCTCTGTACCCCTCATCGATCTGTCATGGAGTTCCGTTAGGTAAAATTACTATAGCTAAATGGAGAAGGAAGGGAAACATTATTTGGCAAGTACGAAAGGTAACCGGCGTGCTAAATCCTTCATATCGGAAATGCTCGTATCAACAAGTAGAACCAAATCACTCCTATGTACACCTTATAAGGCACTAAGTAAGGACTGTTACAGACTTTCTTACACATCTCACATTGTCAAAAAAGCGCTCAACCAAGCGGCCACGCGTGGATCCTTAACGATGAGCGGCTCAAGGAAGACCTGCTTCCTCTTCTAAATAATAATATAATCTAAGATAATCTAATGGGAGAGGGAATGCTAATGGTAGTTGTAATCTGATGTATTTTTGGAACCAATTTCAGTTATTCTGTGACAAACCGGTTTCGACGTTGCCGACACGGATGACGGAAATTCGTTGCAAAATATATCATATACCCACTCTATTGGAAACAACAACAACCAAAAAGTAAGTCATTGTAATCTTAGGTTAGGTTAAGTTAAGTGGGCGGCTCTGAGAAGAGTTCACTCGGAGGCCACAAAGGCGCATTGCGATGCTCAGGGGTGTTTCCCCATGCCTATCCCTACATATCTTTGAACCACTTCGATTCTCTGGCGAATCCAAGCAGTCATTCCACTGGAGCTTTCCCTAAGGTATCAAGGCTCTCGAAGAAATGGTCCCCAAGAAACTTGAGGCATTTTCTTCGGAGTGCTGGACATTCACAAAGAAAGTACTGTATGGATTCTACCTCTTCCTTATCTCTACAGCTTCTACAGAACACGTTATGCGGTGCTCCAAACCTGCCGGCCATGTGGCCAATGGTCCAGTGTCCCGTTAGTATTCCTGTGAGAAGCTTAAAGTTTGGCTTTGAAAGCCTTAATAAACTCATTGTTCTTCGTTCGTCGACCCGTGGCCAGAGCGACCGCGATACCATGCAGGTGTGCAGATTTTCCCACCTGCTGTTAGTGGCTACCTTGGTCACTCTCTCGACCTCCGAGAACAGAAACCGCAGGGGAGGTTTCACGATCTGGATCACTTCCCCAAAGCCCATTCCAAATCCCTTTCTAGCACATTCGTCCGTTTCCTCATTTCCAGGGACACCGTTGTGCCCCGGGACCCAGTAAAAGTTGATTTTGTGTTACTGTAGAGCTTGTAGTGATCTTCGGTATTCCTTAACGCATATCGAGTTGGTCGTTTCCGACCCTGAGGCTTTGATAGCTGCTTGACTGTCAAAGACAAAGGCAAGTTTAGATGGAGCTAGGTCGATCATGCTTACCAGCCTTGCCGCCATGTCGATTGCATATATCTCAGCCTAAAAAACACTGCAGTGATCCGGAAGTCTGTAAGACTCTCTCAGAGCTAACTACTGAGAGATGACTCCAGATCTTGTTCCGATGTCCATTTTGGAGCCGTCCGTGAAAATGGGTATTTCGTCATCGCTAAGAGCAATACTAAGTTCCCAGTCACTTCTTTCTGTCAGTTTCTGTGACTTGATAGTCTCATTGTAATCTTAATGGCTAATACATAGGATTGGTAATGGTAATGGCTGTCAAGTTTAAAATAATAATGGAAATAAAAAGTAATGGTAATGGAATTGGTAATGGGCATGATAATTGAATTGGAATTATGTGGTAATGGAAAAGGTAATGGTAATATTATCGGCAATGCTAAGAGGAAAGGTATGGTAATAATTATGTTAATTGTAATGGTAATGGTAATGGTATTTAAAAATCAAAAATTTTATTTTAAAAGTAATGGTAAAGGAATTATTGTGCTATAGGTAATTATAATGACAATTGTTATGGTAATGGTACTGGTATAAGTTATTACAATGGTTATGGTACTGGTACTAATAATAATACTAGTACTGATACTGGTAATGATAATATTAGTTGTAATGTTACTGATAGTAATGATCACATGCGTAATAAACTACTCACTTTCCTAAGCACCATTTTTTTCGGTTTTTCCACATTTTCTGTTCATTTAATTATTACATTTTCTTCGCAATTATTTTATTTCATTCATCAATAATGTCTAACAAAATAACAACAAAGCATAGCACTTCACAATGCATTTAATAAAGAAACGCATTTATCTTTTGTATGAAGTGGCAGCCGAAGCACTCCAATCACAATTGAAAGCCATACAAAAAAAAACGAAGGGAAATGAAAACAAAACAAAACCACAAGTCATTGCATAAAATCCATAAATTTCAAGTGGTGAATGATTTGGAAGAGTAGTGAGAGCAATGGGTGAGCAGTGAGCGGTGAGTGAGTGTGCCACTCAAATATGAAGTGGAGGCTCTTAAGAAAATTGCAATTTTCCACACAAAAGTGTTAATGTAGAAGAAAAAAAATATCGAAATAAAATGAAGGAGAACTCAGTCGGGAAGGAGATTTTGGGACGAAACCTAGGGAAGATTGCGAGCGTAGATACTCGCTCACACATACCTATGTTAGTATGTATGTATGTATGTATGTATGTATATTTGGAGGTATGAGGGCATAAGGCAAATACTAATTACGCTTAAGCCACAAATACTTGTTGGAGTACTTAACAAGCCTACCACAACTAAGCCACATAACTTAAAAATTAAATTTTCTTTTAAAATCTGTTTAGTTTATTGTCTGCTATAATGCATTTATGGCTTTTAATTTGATTCTGTTTTGCTTAATTGCATTTTGATTTTCAATCAAATGCCAATCGAAAATCAAGCTATTAGTTAGCACACAATGCAGATGTTTAATGTATGCACATGTTTTGCTTGGAAATTTAACAGATATACAGAAATAAAGACACACACACACACATCCATAACTTTACAATTGAAAAGCACATAGTTGATATTTTTGTTAGCTCTTTCGAGCTTACGGCCA
>NW_023464801.1:0-9446 GCF_013731165.1 Rhagoletis pomonella
GCGACACATTTTCAAATCAAACTACTGAAAACGTGGACATCTGGTGAACAAATGTATCTAAATAAATACTAGTAAATAGTAGTTAGATAGTGGCATTTGAATACAGATTAGCTTGCAAAGTAAAGTCACACAAATACATACATACATACATATGTATATGGGTCAATCCATGTCAAATCGACAATTTTATTGAGCTTGAGGCGTTTTTAATGAAAATTTTTGTGGAAAAAACTAAATTTTTAAATTTTTGGTACAAGCTATAACTGCTATTTATTTTCCCATAAAACGAAGTTCTGGCAAAGAAAAAAAATGTTTTCGAAATTTCACAATTTCCGCGATTTTGCAAGTATATTTTTTGAATATGTATCTCAAAAACAATTATAGTTACACATATGGTTTTGGTCTCGCTATATATAAATATATATTTAAAAAAAAAATATTCGAAAAATAAAAAAATCTGAGAATTTTTAAATTTGAAAAATCGTTAAGCAAAAACTTATATAAATTTTGGCTCACTTTTTTTTCCAATACCTCTAACTGATCCTCTAAAATTTTCAACAAGGTATTTAGTTTATTTTTTAAGATTTTAGTTTTTGAACTTGGAAAAAATTTTTTGCAAACTCTAAATTGAACATAAACTTAAATTGAATTAAAATTTTCAAAGTTAAAAATTTATATATTTAAAAAACAATAGAACACCTTAAACTTTTTAAGATCTATTAATATCAGCTGGAGGTATTGTGTATAAAATAAATATAAAAACATGTATCGAAAAATGTTTATAAGTGTTTGCTTTTACGAAACTTTTAATTTCAAAACTCTATAAATTTTTATTATTTTTCGAATTTTTTATATATGTATTTAAAATACAGGGTGTCCTAGACCACCCGTCCACCCCCTCTAAAATTGGGAGAAATGTTTTTTATTGAAAACCACAAAATTTTTTACTACTAAATCGGGAATGCTCTAACTTATGGTGGTGTTATCGACTTCCGGTTTCGACCAGAAGTGAACTAAACTGAGCGGAAGTCCATTTTTTCAAATTAGATATGCATGTTTTTAGGACAGATTCAGAACCGATTTTGCGGTTTTCAGGAAACCCTGTATAGTTTCTTTCACTTTTAAAACGAGTTCAGAAACATTTTTTTTAGCTAAAATAGTTTTTGAGATATTCAAAAAATAAACTTGCAAAATCCTGGTAGTCATGAAATTTAGGGCCAAATTCACAGTGCGTAGTTAACCACTGATAAGAGTTTAACTATTGATTTTCATATTCACAACGCTCAGTTAACAAAAATTTAAACCAGCATGCCCCCATAGTTAAACTCTTGTGAAATTGAATTGATTTTTGTGGAACGAATTTAAAATTTGAATAGAAAAGTATTGATATTTAGAATTTTTATATTTTCAGGCGATATGAATTTTCATAGTTAACTATGTGACTCTGAATATAAATTCATAGTTAAACTCGTGTTGGTGGTTAAGTTAACACACGTTTAACTAAGCACTGTGAATACGGCCCTTATTGTTTTTTTTGTAACTTTCCAAAAAAAAATATTTTACTCTTTGGCAGGACTTCGTTTTATGATAAAAGAAAAGTTCTGAACCATATTCATCCAAATAAAAAATGCTTGATTCCAACCGTTGGTCGATTTCACATCGAATGACCCATATGTGTATATATTTATTTGCAAGCATGCTTGTTTGTATGGACATAGCCACATGTAAACTATTGGTATTATTGTTGCATTGAGCTCAATTTTCATGCGTTTTTGTATTCATTTCTCGTATATTTTAATCAAATATTGCATTTAAGTGCAACGTGACATGCGAGGCTGTAATGTGCTGTGAGAATTTTACTTGCTTAAGTACATACAAATCTATGAGGCCATATGTTATTGGTAGGCATTAAATGAAATAAATCGAGATTTATCTCTAAAACTAATTCTGCCCGAACCTACATAATTTGCAATTGAGTACTAAAAAAATCCCGTAAACGGTCCTAAATATTAAAAGACCATATTATGTAGCAGCAAGAGTGAGCGTGCCGGCACTTCCCGAACAAGGTTTATGGAATCGATTTCGACACCCCCGTTCAACGTGGAATGGATATAAGTGTTGAGAAACCTATCTTTCCCATCTCTGGTAGCTTCAAAAAAATCACTCGTCTTGGGATGTAGTTTCTGCTAGTACCTGAGGGACGAAATTGTCGTCTCACTGCCGTGAAGACCTGACCCGATGTGATCTAACTATAAAAATGGTATTTGTTTGGAAAAAGTCCGCACAAGTGACGCAACCCATTCAATAAGCACGGTAACTTTGCGGGATAGAAAAAACGAGGGGTATGTATGTGGAGGTAGAAAGTGAAGTCGAGCCCTAAATAAAACTGCCCTCCTTGGCGGACATTCAAAACCCGCACGTAAGGCACATGACCGAAGCAAAGAGTCCAACATAATGATGGTACTTAGTTGACCAAGTACGAAACGAATCAACTTTCAATACCTCTGCGGTTGGCGACATACATTTGCTTCTGAACTATTAGAAAATGCTATCAATCATAACTACTGCTACTACAATGTATGCTGTTACTAGCTAGCTGTGGTGGAAAGTACAGAGCATATTTTGTTGGCCTTGCTTTGAGGATCTTTAATAAACCGGATTATACAAATTGAAAGAAACCTACATAGTGGAATGACAGTAGAAGTTTTCTTGTAGATCCGAATTCAATCAATCAATCAGAATCTTTGAAAACGCAAAGCTCCATAACGAGCCAAAAAATGTGTCTCGGTGTCATACCCACGTTCAAGACGTCCTACAGCTTGTCTGCAGTCCAATCTGCTCAATCAATATTTCGCAAACTTCGGACGGTGATATCGTACTTTTGAGTGTTATTGCGAGTAAATACGAGTAATATTGAAATGAAATTTTGTTTCATACGAAAACTAGAACAGATCTCTACAAAATTCAAATAGTTTTCGAAAGTAAATGCTGCAGATTATTTGCCTAATTGCAGGTGCTAGGACGACGAAATTGCATGCCATTAGACGGAGTTAGCTTCGGACACAATAGCATAAGAAGTCAACAGAGAAAAGAAAGCATAAAATGTATGTCGTCCAAGAACAGGGAGTTCGTAACATCATAAATAAATGAGAATTATATTGGATAACGTAGCGCAGATGCTCCTGGACTATGCTCCGGAGGCGATTGTCTTTCCAACCGTTGTATCAAAAACTTAACTTATCTGAGGGTGCTTGTACAACTCCAAGATCAATCCTGTTCAGTTGTGAACTAATTCTCACTTAAGTGCTGGTACAAATGTAAGTGGAAATCTAAACGCTGATAAGCTTAAAAGCCAAGCCAGAGAGACCCAAGAATGTTCACCCTGAAAACGAATCTGAAAACAAAATTGAACAAAGGAGGATGGAACGCCAGACAAAACTGAAAGATTTTAGAGAGGATTCAGCCTCAAACTGCATATTCCTTAAACAGAGGAGGATTCTTTATATTATTGAGCTGCAATCTAGAACATCTACGCTCTATATCTGGAGTATAATTTTATTAGGGCCGCTACTATGCAATTCGATTCGAAAGAATTTTCTTCCGAAAATGGATTTTCCATACGACTTATTCCGAAATCGAATTCAAATATTCCATTTTCGGATTTTCATACTCGGTTTACGGATATGAGCCATTACGTAATCCGAATTTGATTGCCAAAGTTACTCGAAAATTGAAAAAGTGATTCGAAAGCGTTTGAACTAACGGATAACTTGTACTGGCGTAGGAAAACACAAAAAAAGTTAAAATAATGAACAGTGAACATGAATGTAACAGTTTTGATTAGTTTTGCTAATTATGTACTAAACACACAAAGCAGTGCCACTAGAGTCTAGATAAAAAAAAAATGTTAGGATCACGTCTTACTCGTCTGTACGCTTGTTGATGTCGATCTTATACATATAAACTGATGGAAATACACAATATATACATTCGCATAATCGATACAACTATGCAATTTTTACACAACATAGAAGAAGAGGTGGTGGTAATTTCTGCATCCTAATCAAGTATGTGTATATTCTTTCTAAAAAAAATTACTTAAATATTAAAAAATAAAAAGGTTTGTTTAAAAAATAAAACAGGTTTGTCGCCCGATAAGATTCGAACGGCGGAACCCTTGTTCACTAAGCAAATGCTCTTCTACTATGCTAAAACATACGGTATACAGTTTCGTTGCCAAAGGAGACACATATTCTTGCTTTAAATTCTAAAAAAATTTTTTTTCGTTTTTTTATCGCTCACAATCAGTGCTACCAAAACAAAACTAAAAATATTCGAAAGTAGAACCAAATGAATGGAAACACTTACTACCTGATCCGAAAGTGTTAGATAGTAGGAGTAACAATTTCGAGTTTCGAGCCAACACGTTGCAAGGGAACTCATAGTAATGAGTTGCACTCCAGTGAGGCAAAACAAGCGAAGCAATTATATGTTTTATGAAAAGCTGTTCATTAGGAAAGCTTGTTTAAAATATACGCAAAAATGTACATGACAATGAGTTGAACATTAAACAGAAAAGTACGTATGATTCGTTCGATATACGTACTATCAACTCGTTTCAAGATGTGTATGTACTGAGGCATCTAGTACCGGGATTCGGGATCCCGAATCCGGGGAGTCACGAGCACTTTTTTGAGTTCCGAAATCCCGGGATCAAGCCCTCGGGATCTAGGAACCACTACTGGGCCATTCCATTGTGACTGCTGGGACATTTTACTCGAGAATGTGATCAATTGTGAATTATTTCTATGTCTTCGGAACATACACAACAGCGAAAGATATTTTTTAACATAGAATGATAACTAACGCATAAAACTGCTTTAACAAAAATATCCTACGATTTCTTAGTTTTATGTAGCTGTCATTTGAATGAATGTGATTGGTGGGACACTGAAAAGAACTCTATTTTAACTTTGTGCATTCAAAGATGAATTGTAGGCAAACCACTTAATTTTCACAAACGATTTCTTTTTTTTTGTGTTGTAAAATATAAACTATACGCTTTCGTATTCAATAAAATTTAGGCTTATATAATCCTCATAGAAATATTAAAAAATATTTTTTTTTTTTTTGTGACTGGTGGGACATGTCCTTGTGATTGGTGTAAAGTAATTATGCATGAAATAAAAGTTTCCATAAATAAAAGGCTGTCCCTAATCATCCGGAACTGCCGGACGAATACTTATTTCTTATTGTTACGGAACATCCGGAATATTATTGATTAGTTATTCGTCCGGATTTTTTTTTTGTCATTGGGAAAATTTGCCCAATTCAGAAGTTATTTTAAGTCGCTTGAGTGCTAATTTGAATTTTACTTTTCCGGATGAATATCGATAGTCGAAAAAGATATGTTAAAAATCCGGAAAAATTAAATTGTTCAGATGAAAAGAAAAAAATGTCTTACTTTCTTATTGAGTTATTTTCGCTAAAATGTTATCGAATTCGCTACAAGAAATAAACCGGGATGTTTTTGAAAGTAATGTTGTACAATTTTGGACAGTTAACATGTATTTCCGATAGGCTATAGCGTACAGCACTTTAGTTTAATTAACGGGCGAAATTAAAATATTTTTTAAAGCAATTTAAAGCAATGATTATACATACGAAGAGCTGCGTTGTCCAGTTGATTTAGTTTTGAAGTTATTTCCACCATGAATGCAGCAAAATTTTATACTGCTATACTTTAATCCTGACTTCATCTCTCGCTTTGTAGCTTTCTTCTTATATCTGACCATGGTTTCAGAATCCGCGCGATAAAAACGAGCATAACTTGCATCTTGCAGCTTGTCAATCGCAGTTTGAAGGTCTTCAAGGGTATCAAAACTATCTCCTATTTGCATGAGTCCTCCAGTGTAGTTACTCATATCTGTATCCTCACTATTCTCGCTACAGTCAGTTGAACTCAGTATAATAAAAAATAATTAATTTTTAATTGTAGTTGGAGCGCAATTACTAATACATGTATTGGAAACTTACTTTTGGTGACATAAAAAAGTTACTATTTATTCTAGTTACACATACACTGATACATTCAATTATTAAAAATGTAAAAAGAAAATTCGGCCGAGACATCACTTTCGAATGACATACATATTTTGCAAAGCAACATTCGATTTTGTAGAAATATCCGGATTAATATATTCAATCAAGCAATATCGACTAATCATCCGGAAGAATTTAAATTCAAAAACTCTCTCGCCGTCGCCAGATCCATCACCGGGCTAAAATGTGAGCAATGATTGTGTTATTGTGCCACTTAAATAATTTTTTCCGGGCGAACAATTGAGCACTAATAATCCGGAATTTCCGGACCAATACAAAAAAATTATTCGACCGGAAGTTCCGGACGAATATCCACTACGTAAAAAAAAAATCAACAAACTTTCGTACAAATTTCGAACTTTTTAAAAATTCTAAAAAATCAATCGAAATTTTTAGCCATTTGAGACTTGTATTTATTCTACTAGAATTCAAAGGGATACAAAACTGCGTACTCAGAAATTAATTAAAAACCTCGAAATTTTAACGAAAATTTGTTGAATGTTTTTTTTTTAAATTGCATAAATTTTTAAGGCAGTGTCACTCGATTGGTACCTTTGTACAGATTTGTACATTTTTATATTGGGCTATTGGTAAAAAAAAAGGGAAAATTTTTTTTTGTAGGCAAAATATTGGTACATTACAGCGATGTTCTATTGAAAAATTTCAACAAATTAATTTTCGTGATTGGGTGTTCACACAATTGGGATACGATTTGCACCAAATTTTGGCAAATACCCAATCGTGTGACACTGCCTTTGAACTTGTATTTATGCGGATGTTTTTAAAGAATGAAATATAAAAAAAACTAACCACTGAACTTGTGAAAATTTGGTGCGGCTATAATTTGTTCGACTAATAAACTAAAAAGAAATTACTGTACATAAGTTTACTATGATTACTCGGCCGTGCTATTATAGTAGCACAATGCCACTAAGCGCATTTTAAGATTTTCAGGCAATAGCCTCATGCGATTATCGATTATATTCTTTGTTGTTTGTGTGAAATATTTTATTTTTATCAGTATTTTTCTTTTAATCAAATTATGTTGAAATAAAAGTGAAACTAAAAAAAAATATTTGCCAAATATTTTTTTTGAATTTAATTGTAAAAAGTGTTTGTCTCGTTTCTTTTAAGGGCCTTAAAAAAGTTAGTAAAATTCAATCATTTAATTTGATAGTGCAATCGCTACTGAATTGCTGTTAACAACGCGAATTCGTCACACAATGAAAAAATTAAATTTTTTCACAGACACACAGTCAGCTTGTTAAGATAAACTAAAGTGAACCTAATTATTTATTAACTTGATTTTTTTTTTAGTTTTTTCTTTGACTGAATTTTTTAAAGTTTTTTCTAGCTTAATGTGTGCACACACTTCTATGTATGTATACATGCCCGGTTTTCAATCAACTAACAACATATTTCATGCGATTTTTATCAATAGAAACAGTCAGACAAATCGACTCAATGATATCGAATTACAAAAACATATACGAAAATGTACAAATAAACTTATGTTCGATGTTGTTGTTGTTATTGTTTAATGTATTTAATTTAAAAAATATGTGTTATCATTACCAATTCAAATTGATTAGATTTTCAACGCATTTATAAATACACATTTGTTGTTCGTATGTATCGATGAACAAATGTTCGGTTGTTAATTTAAATTAAGTTTTTTTGCATAGTGCTGCTGTGAATTATCTAAAAAATGTCAACATGCGATATACTACTAGTACTAAATATTCCTCTTTTTTTCGCGTTTTTCTCTTGTTAAATAAAAAGCTAGAAAAATGTATAATTGGCTCATACAGGAAACAGTAAATGTTGATTATACCTATACGTTTATTTTTTTATTTTTTTATTGTGTTGTTCATTACAATACAGATTGGTAGACGATAAATTTTGTTGAATCGTGGGAGATTTCAAACACGCTAGAAATTGTGGGAACCAAAAGCAGTTGGCGACTAAATGAGGCGAAAATTGAAAAATTAGGCACGTTCGCAGCTGAAATTGATCTTGATAATTGTTGCATTTTAAAGTAGTTTAAATACATTTATGTTAATGTAAAAAACTTGAAATTTGGGAAGTAAAAGAGCTTATTATTCTTACCTCACACACATGTGTACAATGAGAAGAAACTCGCTCTGCCCATCACTACTCCAAAATCATTTTTTTATTATAAGGAAGCTGAAGTGAAGAACACAAATTTTCAATTTAAACTAGCACTGATTCTAAGCTGAACTACAAATTTCACATTTCATAAAGTTGAAATACCTTGGGTTATTCTAGCCAATGCTTATTGCTAGCCTTTACAGCCATTGGCGAGATCTGTGTCTTCTAAATTGTTTGATTAATTTTTCTTGTAGTTGAAAACCAAAATTCTCCTCAGATGCATTTCTTGCCTATGTTATAACACTACGATAAAGGCTAAAATTATGTTCACATTACAGCATAAGTTACTTCGTTTCGATAAAATTACTTCACATAAACCAAGTAAATACGTTCACATTTTCGGACATAATTTCTATAGCACGTGTACGCGCGGGTGTGTGGTTTGTACTTGATTTCAAAAAACAAATGGTTGCATACCTTTAGGCATTTTCTTTTTTTTCTTCATTTGTTTCTTGATTTATGATAAATTATTTCATTTCTATTAAATTTATTTACAGATTTTACAAAGCGAGATTACTTGATTTCAGCATGATTTGCTTATAAATTACAAATGAGCCGTAAATTACGATAATGTGAACATGCTTTAAGATCCTGATTTCATATCACCAGACACATAATTCGACCGGCAATTCGGAAAAAGTGTTTTTTCGGCGTAATTTTGCAGAACTTTCTTTCTTCTTCTCAGGAACTCTAGGACTTTTGAAAAGCGACTCAGGACAGTTTTAATTTTTTTTTTCAAAAATTTAACTTTTTCCACTTTTTCGAAAAAAG
Source organism: Rhagoletis pomonella (assembly GCF_013731165.1). Taxonomy (NCBI): domain Eukaryota; kingdom Metazoa; phylum Arthropoda; class Insecta; order Diptera; family Tephritidae; genus Rhagoletis; species Rhagoletis pomonella. Next base: position 9,046 of record NW_023464801.1, read on the forward strand.
GGGTTCTCGGCGTAATTATGCCGAACTTTTTTTCCTTTTCAAGAACTCTAGAACTATTGAAGAGCTACTCACGCGTAATTTTGCAGAACTTTCTTTCTCCTTCACAGGAGCTCCAGAACTTTTGGAAAGCGACTCAGAACAGTTTTAATTTCTATCTTTTTTCAAAAATTTAACTTTTTCCAATTTGTTTTTCGAAGAAAGTGTTTTTTCTGCGTAATCTTGCAGAAGGTTTTTTTCCTTTTTCAGAATAGGTTTAATTTTTATTTGTTTTCAAAAATTTAGCTTTTTCCACTTTTACGAAAAAAATGTTTTTTCGGCGTAATTTTGCCGAAATTTTTTTTCCTTCTCATTAACTCCTATTAAAGAGCTACTCAGAAGAGTTTTAGTTTTTGTTTTTTTTT
>NW_023464801.1:9546-10026 GCF_013731165.1 Rhagoletis pomonella
TATTAAAGAGCTACTCAGAAGAGTTTTAGTTTTTGTTTTTTTTTCAAAAATCTAACTTTTTCCACTTTTTCGAAATAAATGTTTTTTCTGCGTAATTTTGCAGAACTTTCTTTCTCCTTCTCAGGAACTCTAGAACTTTTGAAAAGCGACTCAGAACAGTTTTAGTTTTTGTTTTTTTTTTTACCTTTTTCCACTTTTTCGAAGAAAGTGTTTTTTTCGGCGTAATTTTGCAGAACTTGTTTTTCCTTTTCAAGAACTCTAAAATTATTGAAGAGCTTCTCAGAACAGGTTTAATTTTTATTTGTTTTTCAAAAATTTAACTTTTCCACTTTTTCGAAATAAATCTTTTTTCTGCGTAATTTTGCAGAACTTTTTTTTCTTTTTCATGAACTCTATAACAGTCGAAGAGCTACTCAGGACAGGTTTAGATTTTTTTTTAATTTAACTTTTTCGAAAAAAGTGTTTTTTCGGCGTAATTTT
>NW_023464802.1:0-10025 GCF_013731165.1 Rhagoletis pomonella
TTTTGTAGCCCATTAAATGTTAGTGCAGTAAAGTGTAATCTTGCATCAACGAAAATATTTAAATAGGAGAATATCTTCAAGAGCGTGCATAAAAAGAGTTATAAAAAATCAGCGCGAATAATTATACTAAAATTTAATGGGCTATAGAACCTCATACTTATAAACTCCGATTTAAAATATTGAAGTTTTTATAACAGTTTCTAGAATTCCACTAAATTTCCAACACAGACACGTGAATTTGTATGTTTATGTTATAATACTTATGAGCCATCTTCGAATAAAAGATTTACGAAAAATATTTAGCATGAAAACCATTGTAAATATTCAAAATTATATATATTCTTAATTCGATGCCCGATATTTCTATGTATTACATTTCAATACATTTAATTAAATTTAACGCTGAGTTATTACTTGTTACTATTATTATTTGTAAATAAGCATTCAATATATCACCGTTTTTCTCGTTCTTCACATACTTAGTTAGATTTTTAATTATAAGTATACGTAACAAATATAAATTATTTTTAAGAATAACGGTTTTAGAAAACGAAGGAATAACTGATACTTTATGTTCGTAATTTTAAAGCACAGTTTGCCTCAAAAAGAAAATTAGTGCAAAACAAATAGCTATTTAAACATAAAATTAAGTATTTTTTATTTACAAAATTGTATGCGTGCTTATTTAAAGAAAAGGCTCTATACTATACTTCTTATCACCAGCTCAAAACTAACCACATTTTTTCTAGCCCAGCGGGCGACAATTACCACTCCGTGGGACATCGCCATGTTAAAAAAGACAGTTGAAAGCATTGATTTGGGATAGATGAAGAACCAGTACCGCCCCTTTTCAGGCTAGCTCAGCGCAAGTTCTAAACCAGTTTGATTTGCTGCAGGGTTTTTGCCGGAGTGCATTCTCGCCGGGTGGTTATGATGCAGACAAAGTTAAATTGGAAATCTCAATTTTTATGTTTATTATTTAAAATGGTAATCTTTATTTATATAAACAGTAATAGCAATTTTATTTATTTTTTGATATATTGATATACAATTTTCTTTTAAAAAGAAAGTTTATCTCATTAAGAGCGTGTGTGAATCGGTAATAAAGTTCGCTGCGAGCAAATTTTCGTCAAGTATGAGGTGAATAAAATTTCACTAGCTCATGAGGCTAGAGAAATTTTTAACAGCTATATAGAAAATGTTGACAACTGCAAAGATTGTTGATGTGTATCATTTTTCTGCCCCAAATTAAAGAAAACCAATAAAGTATTAGGAAATGTAGTTTCTGGTAGCAAAAATTATAAGTATTACACTATATTTAAGGTGACCAGATTTTTTTATCATTCCAGGATGACAAATTCCCACATTTAAAACACAAAAAATGTGTTTTATATTTATTTTAACACACAAATTACGAGTAAGTTAACATTGTTAAAAAACCAAAAGCAGTTCAAAGTGGCACTAAACACAAGTCAAACATGTTAATAGTACACTGCGTTGCATAATTATAAACCGAAAGATATTACCGTTGATTTTTAGCATTTTTGTTTTGTTGACAGTGTTGTTCATTTTCTTCCATATAAAAAAATTCGAAGATACCTTGTAGGGAACAAAATGAGTGACATCGTAAAAAATGCCAAAAATCAACGTTATTTTACTTATATGTATATAGTTATGTATAATAACTTTTGTTCTTATTTTTCCTTTCTGATGAACTACGATCTCAGCGCCGTTTTTCGGTTATCAATTTTAATTTCAAATAGGTTTTGAAAAAAATTTTATGAAAATTATATTAATATAAACCTATTTATTTTTCAGCTTTTATTTTGTGGAATTTAGTTTTTTTCTAACGGGTTTTTATAAAAATCTGGATTTCTTACTCGAAAATATGTAGTTGGCAGCACTGGCTCCATTACACTTGTTAAAATAGTGGTTAATTTTTAAGTAAAACGTAAACATTTTTCGCATTTGTGTTAAACATTTTTTTTTTAATTTAACAGTTTTCTTAAAGAGGGCCATCATTGAGTTTTACTAGGCATTAAATGGAAAAAATTTTACCACTATGTTGGGCATTAAACACTACCCGTGTCATCGTGTTTGTTTCCAAAATGAATGATCATATCATTCCCTTAGTATAGCAAAACTTTATCTCACACTTTTTTTCAAATAGCTCTAGATATTGAAACTAGTGTTGGGTAGTATCGATACAAAAAGTACTCAGAACTCGATTCTCAAAAGGATCGACAGTACCCTATTTTTAAAAGTATCGATACTGACTACTCCAAAATGCTCAGTACTCCCAAAAGAACTCAAAAGTACTCAGAACTTATAAGAACTCGAAAGTTCTCGGTATTCAAAAATAATCTGTTCCAATCATCACTTTGATACAAGTACTCAGGCCCGATTCAAAGCACTCAGTATTAAGTCTCGAATAGATACTTAAAAGTACTGAATTTCATTTGCATTTACCGGTATTCACAAATGATTTTACTCAATTTCAAATTTCAATACTTTCAATTGGCTAACTTTTTAGTTAGCCAATCAAATTACGTAATTTGGGATTAATATGAATGCTAGGTTGTGAGATTTCTACACTAAGCATTGAAATGTTACCAACATGTGAATATTTGAAGAGAATACTCAGTACTCTCAAAAATACCCGATCCTTAAAAGTATCGATATCAAGAACTCGATGCTCAGAAATACTCGATACTTTCCAACTCAAATTGAAACCATTATGTAGAATGTATGTATTTAACAGAGCTGGGTAATTTTTGATTTTGATTACATTTTAATTACGATTGCTTAATTGTAATCCTTAAATTATATGTATAACTAGCGGTATCCCGGTGTGCTTCTCTACACCAAATATTGAAAAATTGGTGAAAAATCCTGGGATTTTTCTATATGAAGATTTATCATTTGTTTTATTTCAAAATGTTTGATTCTTTATTTTTAATCTTAATCCAACACATTTGGATATACAACATTTTTTGTTTTTCCATCTTGGGTATGAATAAATAAACAATTTGGAATGCCAACTCTTGAACAGGCCACGTATAGCTGTCCGTGCGAAAAGCGCGGCTCCTCCAAATTCAATCTGCATACTTGAAGAGTTTGTCCTGGCGCCTTGTGGACGGACATGGCAAATGCTAGACGCACTGGGAATTGCAAACGCTTGAATTCAAACGTCATGTCTGTTTTTATCAGTGGAATACGTGGTATGAGCACAATTTTACCTTTCGCTTTCCCAGTCAGTATTGTTGCTTCAACTAAATTCGCCATCAATTTTTTTACTGCCAGTCTTGTGCCATTAGACAGAGCATTTAAATTCCGTAGTAAAATAATTGGTGGCATACCAGGCGGTTCCATTGAATTCAAAAATTCAACTGGATAATTCACTGCGTCATCTTGATTCATTGCGCTGTCAACAGATTTATATGTTGTCACTTCATATGGCAATTTTTCTAGAATTTGATAATTGATTGAATTGATATGCACATTTTTGGTGCCAGTATTGCGCGTTCTCTCAACCAATCGTGATACAGGTAATTTTGAGCAATATTTGGAAACACGCATTCAATCAATTTTTCTTTTAATTGGAGAATTGTACAAAAATTCTTCGGCAATGTGATCAAGCCATTTGTATTATCGATTCGAACTTTGCCATTTCCGATCTCTAACAATTGCTTGTGCAACTGAACACGCATGTTTATGTGTAATGTCAATTTTTGCACAGAGGAAGACTTCAAGAATGCATTGATCTCATCTGCCGGTGTTGATCGTGGAATCACGGGCAATGTTTGTCGAAAGTCACCTGGCAATAATACCAAAGCACCACCAAAAAGCTGTTGATTTCCACGTAAATCCTAATTGTGTTGATTCTTCAAAGTCCAAAATAGAAAGACCGAATATCAATGTACACCACCTATTCGATAATACGATGAAATGACAGATATGTTGTGTTGTGGTGACTTTCATTCCATTGGCTCTACAAAATCCCTATTGAAAAACTTGCAGCCATGTTTATACTTGACTTAATTTATCCGAAGAAAAAATAAAAACAGCACATTATAGCAACAATTTTCCACTACTTTTTGAAACTTTTCGTACGAAATGATGCAACAACCTTGTGCAAAATTATTGAAATAAATTCAATTGATTATTATATTGATTTTTTTGAGCTCAAGACCGGGTTGAAATAAAACAATCTTTTTGTTGTTTTTAAATCGTATATGTTTAAAAAAAATCAAGTACTAATTGAGAACTATATTGCAGCCATGTTTATACTTTACTTAATTTATCCGAAGAAAAAATAAACACAGCACATCATAGCAAGAATTTTTCACTATGTTTTCGATTTTTCATGTATCTGCTGTTGTACCATATACGTGGTTCACGTGACAGACATAAACTGTCATATATCATGAACCGCTGGACCGAATTCGGGCACACTTCACATAACTCATCTTCATGATAGTCCGAATATACCGTTTAAATTTGGTAGAATTCGTGCACTTATTTTTTTATTTAAGATGGGGAGTATGGAATTATTTCATATGTCTCTATACCAATTCCAGTAATCTACCACAAATATTTCAAGAGATATACCAGATGAAAATTTTTGTTAGTATGGGTGGTGCCATGCCCCCTTTTCCGAATTCGGGGAAACTTAACACAAACCATCTGCATAATAGCCCGACTATGCCATATAAATTTGGTTGAAATCTTGCACTTCTTTTTTATATATAAGATGGGAGGTGCAACGCCCTCTTTTCCAATACCGCCCATTTTTCTCCATGAGTATGGAATTATTTGATATACCTCTATACCAATTTCCAATACTCTACCACAAATATTTCAAAAGATACACAACATAAAAATTTTAGTTAGCATGGGAGGTGCCACACCCCCTTTTACGAATTCGGGCAAACTTCACATAAACCATCTGGATGATAGCCTGAATATGCCGTATAAATTTGGTTGAATTCGGTGAAGCCGTTATCAAGTTATAAGCTCACACCAAAAACGTGTACTTATTTTTATACATAAGATACATATGCCACGCCCCCTTTTCCAAGTTTGGGCAAACTCCACATAAAATATCTGCATGATTGCCCAAATTAGCTTTATGAGTTTGGTTGAATTCGGTTAAGCCGTTCTCAAGTTATAAGCTAACTCCCTAATTTTTATATATAAAATACAGGCGCCAAGCCCCCTTTTCCGAATTCAAGCATACTTCACATAAACCATCTGCGTGATAGCTCCAATATGCCGCATAAATTTGGTTGAATTCGGTGAAGCCGTTCTCAAGTTATATGGTCACAACAAAAACGTTCTCTTATTTTTATATTTTAGTTAGTATGGGTGGTGCCACGCCCCCTTTTCCGAATTCAAGCAAACTTCGCATAAACCATCTGCATGATAGATCGAATATGTCACATAAATTTGGTTGAATTCGGTGAAGCCGTTCTCAAGTTATGAGGTCACACCAAAAACGTGCACTTATTTTTATATATAAGATTATGTATAAATGTTACCATTATGATTATAATACGTAGTTGTAATCTTAAAAATTTAAGGACTAAGATTACTGTAATCGCAATCATGAAATACATTTCTAAGGGGAAAACCGCACAGGGCTGTGTTAGTTTTGATTACAGTGAAATCCGCTTAAGTACTCCCCCGCTTGAGCACCTAACCCGCTTAAGTAACCAACATTTTCGGGCAGCGGGAATTTTTGAATGTTATCTGAAGAAAATCCCTCTTTTAAGTACCTTCCCGCTTATTTACCCTACCTGCCTAAGTACCTAAATATTTCATACCCATTTACCCCTTTTAAGTGCTCCTTTAAAATTCCTTAAAATATTTTACATATTTTCAAATTCAGTGAAAATTCAAAAAAATCAACGGTAATATTTAGCCACTTGAAACTTGCACATTATTGCACTAAAATTAAATGGGATATAAAATTGTATACTCAAAAAACACTCCTGAGAAAAAAGTTAGAAACTTTGATGAATTTTTGGTGACAGGTAATAAGATCAACGGAAATAAGGTCAATTGACTTTATTTCCCACCCTGGTTTATTTGGATTATTACCTTTTTAAAAACGAAATAAAATCAAGTGACATTATTTCTCTTTCAAACATTAAATTTGCTTAGCTCTGCGGCGGCCCGCGTTAGCGCGCCACACCACGTCACGCTACGTCGCGGCCCCCCGGCCCCCCCTTCCCCGTCTCTCGCCGTGCTGTAACGCAGGTGGATTTACTTTTTGTATACGTTGAAATAAAATTTTTATATATTTTAAACATCGAGGGCTTATATTCAATAATACCCTCTATCTGCACATTTTTCACAAAGATAAGATTCTGATATAAAAATCCACCTAAGCTTTAACTGTCATCAGTGATATTAATGTTACCTTATATAACGACAGGTAATAAGTCCCACATGGTTTCTGAAATCACAAATTAGTTCTTGTGCAAATTGCAGATAGAGGGTATTAATGAATTCAAGCCCTCGATATTTCACCTTTTTATATTAGTAAGTTATTGGAAGCAGGGATGCCAACTTAATTTTTCAATTTGGCATAATGTATTATTTTTCTCTTTGGCACATTTTGGCACTTTTTTATCCTCAATATGGCACCTCATAACTAAGGATAGTTGGCAGCCCTGATTGGAAGATTTCTGCTGTGTTTTGGGGCAACAACTTGTCTGCAGTAAAAAAGCATATAATTTGTGTTTCAAAAGTGTGTGAAAACCAATCAACTAACTTATATGATCTCGGTTCCGATATTAAATAATCAATAATTGTGTATACCCGCATTTTGGCACATTGGCTCGTTGAATGTGCCATCTAATAAATAGTGTCGTCGTTCTCCTTAGCTGCTTTTAAATGATGTCGTCACAAATTGCTGGCGGAGACATGAATACAGTGTAAGAAATTTCTTTTTCCATAATTGTTTCCTTATAGAAAGGTTGGTTTCTTTTCCATCTTAGACATTCCGAATTCGTTCAAAATATGCTAATTTAAAACACAGAATTCTTTCAGTGTTCCTCCGGGGTTTTTGGACATGGACTGTTTCATCAATTTAATAGTGTTCGCTTTATTTTTGTGGAAACGAAAAATGTTTTGCAAGTTATGGATCATTTCTACACTCTTTCTTCAAATATTTCTCGTATTCAATCTGTGCGCAGGTGTTTAGTTTTTTGCATCGTGTTTTTACATATTCGTAATTTAAATTTTTTTAATAAAATCAGTTGGTGGTAGTTCATGATTGTGTGTGGATTAATATCGCAACACTGAGTATTTGGCAATAACCCTTTTCATCTATTAAAAAACAACACTTACGGGGCAATGTTTATTGTAAGAACAACATTTTTTTCTATGAATTGACATACTTTAAGCATTGTTGACGCTATTTCCATTTAAATGAGGAAATAGCATCAATGACGTTATTTCCAAATTTTGGTGACTTTATTTCGCTTTTGAAAAGGTAATATTGTCAATTGACTTTATTTCGCACCAGGGTGGGAAATGGGAATGAAAAGAGAAATCGATTAAGCGGTGACTGTCTGTCCGTCCGTCCGTCCGTCTGTACACACGATAACTCGAGTAAAAATTGAGATATCTTAACGAAACTTAGTACCTGCACTTTTTTCGGGCGTAGGACGGATGGTAAAAACGGACAATAACCACGCCTACCTCTCATATAACGGTAATTTTCAGAAATACGAAAAATGCGATATTTTAGTAACTACTGAAGAGTATTCACTCAAAATTGATATTTACAATAACTTTTAGACGAAAAATAAGAATATTATAAATTTTTTGAAAATGGGCGTAGCCACGCCCACTTATGGTTACATGTGTATATCTTGGTAACCGCTACACCAATTTCTTCCAAACTTGGCACAGTTGTTCGCCTTGGCACAGCATACCAAATGGCCGAAAATTTTTAAAATCGGACAATAACCACGCCCACATCCCAAATAACGGCAGTTTAGAGAAATACGAAATCTTCGATAAATCAGTAAATATTAAAGCTTATTTATTCAAAATTGACGTTTGGAACAATTCTTTACCAAGAAATACGCTTATAATAAATTTTTGGAAAATGGGCGTGGCACCGCCCACTTATGATCACATATATATATCTCCGTAGCCGTTCTACCAATTTGTACCAAACTCGGTATGGTTATTGTGCTTGCCACATAAAAGCAAAACGTTGAAAACTATTGAAATCGGACTAAAATTACGGCCGCTTTTCATACAACGGTAAATTTCAGAAATGCTTGAAGCTTCAATATTTCGAAGTATAAGGACGCTAATTTACTCAAAATTGATACACCCCGGCTTACCATGTAGCGGTAGCTTTCGGAAAGGTGAAAATCATATATTTCATACATACTTGCGCCGCGCGAACTTAGACTTTCTTACTTGTTATCATTACCTTCCTTTTATTAGAGAGGTTTTAGTTTTTTAACCTATAATTTTATTCAGCCGAGTATGGTGAAGTATTCTACTTTGCATTCCCCGTAATGAATCAAAGCTGTGAAATTAATAAAATATTGTAGAACATTCTGCTATGCATTACCGGCAAGCCTAAAGGAAGCGAAAAAATTAGAAGACATTATAAGGCAATCCGTTCTAGAACACGTTACCACTAAAAGCGATTACCGATTTTTTGCTGGGACATCAATAATTATTAATTATAAGTACCGGAATCGAGGTACTTAAGTAGGTTTTTTTTTTATGTACCCAACCCGCCCAGCTACCTCAAAAAGCTGACATTTTTCGTGAGGTACTTAAGCGGGTTTTACTGTATGTATCTAGATGCGAAATAAAGCGTTTTCTAAAATTTTTTAAGCAGATTTGCGCTCCAATGCAACGGACATACTCATTTTAAGCCATTTTACAAAATCTTTTATCGAGAAAAAAATCCCCATACACAAATTTTGCCACTGATTCAACTCATACATATCTAGCAAAGAAAATCACATATCGACCCCTTTGCGCCAAATTATCGTATGTTTAATTTTTTACGAAATTCACTCTTTGATCGACAGAGAAATGCCAAAACTCATATAAAAATATGTAAACAATGCAGAAAAATGTGTTAATTTTAATGTTACATGGCCCAATTTTGCAGGAATCAATAAATATACAAAGGTCGATTAATTAGGAACACGTAGCAATAATTTTGGACATGTAGCCCTTTAGATAAGTACGATTTTTAGCACATGAAAAAATGTATGTATTAACAGTGTTTGCTATTTCATATAGACCAAAAGGAAGGTGTGCAGCAAAGTGAATTTTTGGACTTGCCATTTTAAAAAGCCATGCAGAGTGCATATTTATATTTGTGGATGGTAGCCAACCACCATAAACTCCACAGCTTTTGACTCCACGGCTTTTATTTGATGACTTTTGTACCATTTCCCAGAGGATGCATGAGTGTGGCTTTTTTGGGAGCAAATATTCTATGTCAGCAAAACATAATTTAAGCTGAACTTTTAAATGTATAATAATTTGGGCACTGTTTTGTAATAGGTACGTAACAGCGCGGTAAGATGCCGCTTGAATTAGCGCCTGGCGACCTTATTCACTGGTGCATACCTCATACCAGCACTAAAAGAATCAGGTACTAACAAAAATAAGTAGGTAGTGAAGTTCATGTATCTATTTGCTGTAGAAACTGCTTTTGTATGTATGCCATTGCCAGCAAAATAAACCAGCAACTGTCTACATTCACCATGGAAATATACCTACTACAATTCACCAAGGAAAGGCCAACATAGTTCTATGTAGAAGCTCATAGCTCACACACATAGCACAAAGCTCGATTTGGTGTTTAATGCATGTCCTCCCCGGCAGAACTGCTGCCACTTTTTCGCCAGGTTTGCGTCCGTAGGAAACGAAAAAAAAACTTATATACGCTTTCCTTTTGTTTTCACTATTACACTTTGCCACGGCACACTTCATTTTGCTTTTTAATGTCTAAATAATTGTTTAAAACC
>NW_023464803.1:0-10024 GCF_013731165.1 Rhagoletis pomonella
AGCAGTAGAAGGATAAGCGATTGAAAACTATTAACAGTCGCTAACAGGCTAACCTAATATTCACGCACGCCTCCAATTTACTGTCAAAAATTTCTCATGCGCATACAACTTGTATGGGACCAGCCGAAATTGAACGGCGTGCGTATGAAGCTAACTCAATTTCCAATTTTTGTTCTGCGTGACATTTTGATTTGACATTTCGCTCAATGAAATCAAATACAAACGCACGCAAGCCAATTTAGGGCGACGCAAGAAAAAAAATTCTACGAATATTAGGTTAGCCTGTAATTTAGCGACTAATCGACACTCGCAATAGGATCGATAATCGATATTCGCTTCGTAGTCGTTTATCTACTTCTAGTCGACACTCGCAATAGGGGTGTATGTGTGCTTATGAACAGTTGTCGATAAAATCAAAATTACTTGTTTTGAAATGAAAATTGTCGAAGATTGTTTATTTTTTTTACAGGTTAAGCGAAAATGTATATGCGTGTAAAAAAACACGGCTAATATTATAAGCGATAGTCCCTTAAATTTCGACCAGCATTATTTGAATTTGTGTTTTCAAGCTAGGCTCTTTCCTCGTCTTCTGACAATATTTTTGAAAGTGTGATTCCCCCAAAGCAATATCTTTGCCGATAGAACGTTGATGCGAGCCTTCTGCAAAGAACCTAAGGCTTGCTGCTAACTGGAGTGGTAATGGTATGGATGTTTCTTTGACTAAACGCGTTATTTCATTTAGTACTTCTAAAGCTAAGCGTACACAGTAGAGAAATCTCTCGAGAGTTTCACTGAAATAAAAATCTCCTCCCTCAATTAATTTTACACGGTAGAGCAACTCTAGCTAGAGACAAAATAGAGAAATCTCAACTTTTATCTATCACGTACTCTACAAGCTGTGTACACGGTAGACAATAGTTACCTCTCGCCTAGAGTTAGGTTTCTATCTCGAATTGTTGTCAACGCTTGTTGTATGTACATATATATATTTATATCAAAGCCACGATGTAGAAAATATAGTTGGCGCCATCAGCGGAGCGCTAACCCTTCGTCGATTTGACAACATTCACCTATTTTCTGACGTCATAAAATACATTTTCGCAATATGAACAAGAATTAAATTTTCAAATTGTACTTATTTGCCGAACAAAATTGTACCTAAAAGTAGACAAATGTACCAAAAAATTAAACATGGCAACCTCTCTTTTCGGTACTATGTGTACTTTTGGACTCGCATCAAACAACCTTTAATATTTAAAATTCCCTTGAAAGGAGTTTCTCCGAGCAGTTCCAGCCAAACTACTATATATATGTTTGTAGGTATTCACCAAGTTGAGCAAGTGGCCTGGCACTCTGACAAAACAGCAGATAACTCAAGCAACGACTATTGCCAGAGTGCCAGACCACTTGCTCAATTTGTGAATACCCCTTATATTTTAACCAATAATTATGCCCCTTTGCAAAGGACGGAGGCTATTGGAAAAGCCATTGAAATACCAATGAAAATAAGAGGAGGATTCCCGGTACATTATTTGGCTATGTTCTAATTGCACTTCAAATTGTGCTTGTATCGAATATACGATTTAATGTCGTAGCCATTTCAAAATTTAACAATCTGTAATGAAGTTCATTGTCAAGCCTTTACTATACGTCTTCGTAGAGCAAAAAGTCTATTTAGCTTGCTAAATATAGCGTAGAGTTGTCGTAGAGCTTTCGATCTAGCTTCGTTGGACTGTGTACACGGCGAAGGTCTCGCTAAATAACTCTCACATAGACTTTGTAGGTGAGTCTCTCGTAGAGCTCTATTGAGTGTTTACACGTCTCTAGTGAGATTTTTGTCTAAACCTCGCGTTTTTTCTCTACCGTGTACACTTAGCTTAAGAAAGCACTCTTGATTAAACGATCAGCCCTATTCTGCATTTCGACTCGAATCGAAATTTTCTCCGTTTGGCAACTTTGGTATTCTGCCTTCCGTTTCCTTTCGATCAATCTTCGAAATTTACGATTATACCTATTCTACATTTCGATCGTAGTTCCGTTTTTCTAAGTTGCAAATTTGTTGACGGAGAACGTTTAAATTGTTATTTTCGTGGGTTTAAATAATAAAATGTTATAAAAAATTTAAGTAAAATATACTATGCATGATTGTAAGTCATCATAAATGAATTTTCTCGATTTCTGTGTTTTCGCGAGCGGTAATACGGGCAATACGAAAAATTAGCTCAAATAATGGCAACCAAAAGGTATATTGCGCGACGTTTTCAAAGTGGAAGACCAGGCGTTTTTGTTTACATTATCTATAAATAAGACTGTGAAATGCATTGAATACAATTTATTCTTTTTATATAAAATTAATCGATGTACGCACATAGATACATACATACATAAAATGTGAAGTTACATAAAAAAGATGCTTTTATTATTACACTCGTTTTTACTAACTTTTTAAAAAGAGGTGCGTATGTTGTCTCGAATTCGTTTTTTTTATGGAAAGATAAGCTTTGTTCTTCCCCTCCTCCTGACGGCCTTTAAAATGGGATTCGTTTGAGTTCAAATTTTCCACTCTGTAGTAAATGCAAATGTTGTGGACTGATCTAAACAACGTTTATAATTTCACTGACTTTAAACGATGAGTAATAGAGTACAAGATGAATTCCTTATGACTCTTCACTCATCTAAAAAAGATCAAACATGTCCCTAAATCTCCGCCTTTCAACTTCCGCATCAGCAATCTGCGACTCGTTCTTCTCTTCAAGCAATAACGCCGCGGCTATGGATTTCATTATAATTATGTATCCACTTAAATTTTATTTTTAAATTACAGTGATGCTAGGTATATTTAGTTATTTTAAAATATTTACAAACTTTAACTTCATGTGCTGCTATAGTTTGGTGGCAAATATCTCTTTGTTTTGTTTCGATTTCACATATTCCTAGGCAAACAGCTAATTTCGAAAGATGTTTTCTGTCTTCCTCTTCTTCTTTCGTTTCGATCGTAACGCAGAATACCTAAGTTCGATTCCAGCGGAGCGGAATGCGGGAACGTAATCGAAATGCAGAATAGGGCTGGATAGCTCGCAACAAATCTAAAAACAATTATAGTTGTATTTCTGTAAAATACAAAACCGTTTGTTCAAAACTTACATTGAATCCGATGCACTAAGAGGGTTAGATTCATCTCTTAAACGCCGTATGTGGATTATGTTTTGATAATGTCGCTCACATTCATTCAAAATATAAGCAGTCATAAAAAACATTTTAATTTTTATTCAAACACCGTTTAAAAATTATATTTTTAACAGACTTGACAAAAAGGAGGAAGGGTTTTGTGTATGTTACCGCATAACTTTGGATCACATTAACCGATTTCTATAATATATATAATAAAATCAGCGGTTTCGAACTTAAGTTCGAATTCTAATGAAATCGAACGAATTGTAGAACACCCAAAACAAAATCACACGAATTGTCATTTCATTGTCATTTCGGTTCCGATTGCCTGATAGTCTCTGATTTTATGTTTGTGGATAATTGAAACATTAAAATTATGAATAGCTAGTTCCATTGTAATGCAAGCGCAATTCTAAGTGAACTACTGATAGCCACCTTCCTAAGGCTAATGACTCAGAAACAATATAAAAATAGGGCTGTTCAGGATGTTTTCTTCGAAGGATAAAGGATTAAATATATCTCTTCAATTCCAGTCTTAAAAAAACTATTAAAAATAAAAATAATAATAATTATTATTATATTATTATATTATTATATATATAATTATGTAAATATGTACCCGTTTTTTTCTTTTAAACGACACTGAATTCAATATCATGCAAGATCGCATGTTACTTTAATACTACGTGGTATTTCCAACTGTTACGTGAAGCAAAATTGGAATCGAAACGGCAACACCTCACTACAGTTGGTGAGGCACACGCAGCTAGGTACGCACCTGGAGTTATTTGCGATAACTCGACTGGTCATATATCGCCATATATTTCGACAACTCTGCGGCAAGTAGTTTTCAACGCGATGGACGGCTTAGCACACCCCGGGGCAAGGTCACCGCTTGTTAGCGGTGCAAAATTTCGCGGCGCACGAGCGAGTGATATGACAGCAGAGACCGTGGCCAGGGAGTTACTTAAAGGGTGGATAAGCAGATTCGGCGTTCCAAAATGTATCACCACGGACCAAGGATGCCAATTCGAGAGCAGCCTTTTTCAGCAACTGGTTAAGCTCCTGGGAGCTAATCACATACATACTAGTGCTGCAAAACCATCGATAGTGGCACCATCGATGGTTTTCGATAGTTTTATAGACAACCATCGATTATATCAATGGTTTATTAGAATGACCCGTTAAATAGAAAAGGGTTACACAAATATTATTTTATTTACACATATCATACTGAAAAGACGTAAAAGCTAAAAAAATACAATATTTTGTTTATTTTCAAACTAATAATTTATTTTCAACAAGCCTTAACTGCAGTTTATGCCTATTGAAGGGGCCATTGCTCATGTTAAGTATAAGAAAACAAAAGTAGAAAGGTAAAAAGGAGGAAATAAACCCTGCCGATCACCTCATGTGAAAATTCATTCAACTTACCTGAGAAAGCCTATAAGTTTGGGCTATCCCAAAACCATCGTAGTCCGTTATTTCGTGAAATCTACGAAAATGCGATCACTGAATCCGAATTGTTACGACCTTTTGTATTCAAAGTATACACTACTCGGATTCAGTGGGAGCATTTTCGTAGATTTCACGAAAAATCGGACTACGATGGATTCTGTGACAGCCCTGGAAAGTATTAGAAAATCCAAAAACATAAAAAAAAACAAAGTTTAAGTAAGAAAGTTCAAACCAAAACCGTGTATTCATTTATTTTTCTTAAACTAAGAAAAAAAATTTCGCGACAAAAATTTGCTTTTCGCAGGTTAATGTGAATGGAAAAGGAACTTTATTATATTTATGAGTGCAAAGTAAAATACAATCGAAGGTTTCAAAAAAACCATCGATAGTGGCTAAGGCATTGGCCCCATCGATAACATCGAGGGTCCCATCGATAGTTTTGCAGCACTAATACATACATACCACGAGCTATGCTTGAGCGATGTATCGGGTCTTAAAGGCCGCTTTGAAATGCCACGAGGCTAACTCCAATTTGGTTGACGTTTTACCCATAGTGCTGCTTGGTCTACGAACGGCAGTAGAGGATGATCTGGGAGCATCAGTAGCGGAAATGCCTTACGGACATACGATTTGTTTGCCCAGCTTGATCCTTCACGACACTAATGACTCATCCGCAGATGTACACATGTTTAAACAAGGATTACGGCAACATTTTGAACAAATCAAACCAACGAAAACCTCGCAGCATAGAAAAACTCCAGTATTCGTCCCGAAAGACTTGAGTTTCTGTAGCCATGGTTTCCTTCGAGATGACACAATCCGCTCGCCACTAAAGGCACCGTATGATGGTCCGTATTTGGTCGTTAACAGATACCCAAAGATATGCACAATCCTAGTAGGATATAAACAAGTCACCGTTTCGATGGACAGATTAAAACTGGCTTATTTCCCAACAGAAGAGATATCGACAATTTGACTTTTGACTCAAATTTTGAATCCGCGGCGATGCTTTTGGAAGGGGTGATGTAGGGATTTACCCTTACGTTTTACGTTTAACGCGAGATTGCAAATTCATATCTAGATTTAAGTTCGCAATATTGTTCGTTTTCTCTATTCATTTTCTTCATTGTATTGTCATTCGTAATTTGAATGTGACGGTATAAGCCATGATAAAAATATGTAAAGGTAAAACCAAAATGTATTCAACAACGTGTGATTGATTTTGACATTGCTCTTATAAGAAACAGGCTATAATGTCAAACTGAAATGAATTATTAACCCATTTGAAAATATTTTTTTCAAATTTGAATTTGTTTAAAAAAATTTACACAAAAATTTTTCAAGCAACAAATTTTCTTAATAAACGTGAAATTGTTAAGAGATACACCGCCGAGGGGAGCAAGAAAGTACATTTAAAGTTTGTTAATAAGGAAATACGTTCGACTTTGCTTAAATATTTAATGTAAGGAAACAAAGATGAAACGGAGAAAAACTTTTGAACGGTGCGCTGTATGCAATAGAAGTCAGGGCACGAAAATAGTGCGCTGTTTTAAACCACCTAGTTGCGAGTTAAGACGGCAGCGATGTGGTGTTGTACTACGAGATTCATCTCGCGTTTGTGAAAACCACTTCAAGGAAAGTTATTTCATTTGTTGTCCGTCCGAATCAAGCACTTTCAAAGGAGCTCGTTTGTACCCAAACTATTTCGCATGAAATAAATTTAACAAATGTAAAATCATACTTTTATAAGTGTCGAATAATGTTTAGGATAAAAAATTTAAATATAAAAATAAACGCACAAAGGCATAAAACTTGGGCAATTAAAAACAAGAAAATTGCTAAAACGATTTTATAAACAATTTGTTTTATGTTATTGACAAAATATATATATTCCAGGTAATGTAAGTAAAACAAAACTATAATCAAAATAAAAGCCTTGGGTATCAGTGCTGACAAGATACATGCATCACTAATGGTTAATTCGTTTGTTTATACTTTTTGACATTATAGTACCTTAAAAGAGAGCCGCACTGAGTTGTCAATCACACCTTGGGTAAAACCGCTCGCACAATTCGTCCGCCATTGGGGGTTTTTGACGTTTGCTAGCATTTACTCTCTCGAAATAATTCAAATGTCAAATAAATTAAAAATAAATATGTAAATGAAAATTTATGATTCGAAAATTTATTTATTCAAATGCGGGATGCTGCGTTAGCGGCTGCGCAAATACCGTTTTTCTCTGCAAGCAAAGAAGTATAAAGTTCTTTAAGTTCTCGCATTTACCATATGTACGCAAAAATTGATCGAGGTTTGTGGTGTTAAGGCAGCGGATTTTCCCCAAGTGCCTATGTGCGCTAAGCTCATTTTTTGCCCCACCACTCGACCCAAGATAGTTTTTAGCAAAAGTGCAGTGGCTTTAAGGCATGATTCAATAATAAAAGGTGTGCTCAAAAACAATTTCCTCGCTCCCTCTTGACAAAATCGGCTCCCTTAGCAAGGCACTGTGTGGGTTCGTGCGTGTGTGCAAAGCTTTTGTAAGGGAGCTAAAGGAGTGTCAAAACTCTAATGTCACTAATGAGGAAACCTTTAATTACTGAATCATGGCTTTAAGGTTAAATTTGTTTAAATGTATGCCAAAATATTGCCTGTGGGCAGAAGTTCATTACACACAATTGCTTACATTTATTTATTTACATATGTACATTAGACTGCATCATTTTACATTTAAAAGTTTTTTTTCTGAAACTTGAATGTAACTCTGTGCGGAGAATGAGAGAATTTAAAATCAGGTGATCTCAGCTGTTTTCAAATGCAAACAAACAAAATGGCGCTTTCCATACTTGTAAGCCTATACCAAAGAACGTAGATAACAAGAAGGGACAACTCGTTATAATTGTGGCGAAAGTGTGCAACAGGGGCGTGCCTTCTCTTTTCATCCAATCAAAAAGCGCACTAGGGCAAAAGAGAAGGTACGACCCTGTTGCGCACTTTCGCTACAATTATAACGAGTTGTCCCTTCTTGTTATCTACGTTCTTTGCCTATACAATGACGCAAACTCTATCGACTCAGAAACAGCAGTAGAAGGATAAGCGATTGAAAACTATTAACAGTCGCTAACAGGCTAACCTAATATTCACGCACGCCTCCAATTTACTGTCAAAAATTTCTCATGCGCATACAACTTGTATGGGACCAGCCGAAATTGAACGGCGTGCGTATGAAGCTAACTCAATTTCCAATTTTTGTTCTGCGTGACATTTTGATTTGACATTTCGCTCAATGAAATCAAATACAAACGCACGCAAGCCAATTTAGGGCGACGCAAGAAAAAAAATTCTACGAATATTAGGTTAGCCTGTAATTTAGCGACTAATCGACACTCGCAATAGGATCGATAATCGATATTCGCTTCGTAGTCGTTTATCTACTTCTAGTCGACACTCGCAATAGGGGTGTATGTGTGCTTATGAACAGTTGTCGATAAAATCAAAATTACTTGTTTTGAAATGAAAATTGTCGAAGATTGTTTATTTTTTTTACAGGTTAAGCGAAAATGTATATGCGTGTAAAAAAACACGGCTAATATTATAAGCGATAGTCCCTTAAATTTCGACCAGCATTATTTGAATTTGTGTTTTCAAGCTAGGCTCTTTCCTCGTCTTCTGACAATATTTTTGAAAGTGTGATTCCCCCAAAGCAATATCTTTGCCGATAGAACGTTGATGCGAGCCTTCTGCAAAGAACCTAAGGCTTGCTGCTAACTGGAGTGGTAATGGTATGGATGTTTCTTTGACTAAACGCGTTATTTCATTTAGTACTTCTAAAGCTAAGCGTACACAGTAGAGAAATCTCTCGAGAGTTTCACTGAAATAAAAATCTCCTCCCTCAATTAATTTTACACGGTAGAGCAACTCTAGCTAGAGACAAAATAGAGAAATCTCAACTTTTATCTATCACGTACTCTACAAGCTGTGTACACGGTAGACAATAGTTACCTCTCGCCTAGAGTTAGGTTTCTATCTCGAATTGTTGTCAACGCTTGTTGTATGTACATATATATATTTATATCAAAGCCACGATGTAGAAAATATAGTTGGCGCCATCAGCGGAGCGCTAACCCTTCGTCGATTTGACAACATTCACCTATTTTCTGACGTCATAAAATACATTTTCGCAATATGAACAAGAATTAAATTTTCAAATTGTACTTATTTGCCGAACAAAATTGTACCTAAAAGTAGACAAATGTACCAAAAAATTAAACATGGCAACCTCTCTTTTCGGTACTATGTGTACTTTTGGACTCGCATCAAACAACCTTTAATATTTAAAATTCCCTTGAAAGGAGTTTCTCCGAGCAGTTCCAGCCAAACTACTATATATATGTTTGTAGGTATTCACCAAGTTGAGCAAGTGGCCTGGCACTCTGACAAAACAGCAGATAACTCAAGCAACGACTATTGCCAGAGTGCCAGACCACTTGCTCAATTTGTGAATACCCCTTATATTTTAACCAATAATTATGCCCCTTTGCAAAGGACGGAGGCTATTGGAAAAGCCATTGAAATACCAATGAAAATAAGAGGAGGATTCCCGGTACATTATTTGGCTATGTTCTAATTGCACTTCAAATTGTGCTTGTATCGAATATACGATTTAATGTCGTAGCCATTTCAAAATTTAACAATCTGTAATGAAGTTCATTGTCAAGCCTTTACTATACGTCTTCGTAGAGCAAAAAGTCTATTTAGCTTGCTAAATATAGCGTAGAGTTGTCGTAGAGCTTTCGATCTAGCTTCGTTGGACTGTGTACACGGCGAAGGTCTCGCTAAATAACTCTCACATAGACTTTGTAGGTGAGTCTCTCGTAGAGCTCTATTGAGTGTTTACACGTCTCTAGTGAGATTTTTGTCTAAACCTCGCGTTTTTTCTCTACCGTGTACACTTAGCTTAAGAAAGCACTCTTGATTAAACGATCAGCCCTATTCTGCATTTCGACTCGAATCGAAATTTTCTCCGTTTGGCAACTTTGGTATTCTGCCTTCCGTTTCCTTTCGATCAATCTTCGAAATTTACGATTATACCTATTCTACATTTCGATCGTAGTTCCGTTTTTCTAAGTTGCAAATTTGTTGACGGAGAACGTTTAAATTGTTATTTTCGTGGGTTTAAATAATAAAATGTTATAAAAAATTTAAGTAAAATATACTATGCATGATTGTAAGTCATCATAAATGAATTTTCTCGATTTCTGTGTTTTCGCGAGCGGTAATACGGGCAATACGAAAAATTAGCTCAAATAATGGCAACCAAAAGGTATATTGCGCGACGTTTTCAAAGTGGAAGACCAGGCGTTTTTGTTTACATTATCTATAAATAAGACTGTGAAATGCA
>NW_023464804.1:0-10022 GCF_013731165.1 Rhagoletis pomonella
ATCATGGTGTATGCGTTACAATCTAAATTAGCCAGCATGGGCACCGACTTCAAACAGATACTAGAAGTGCGTATAGAAAATCTCAAACAACAAAAAGCGCGTCTAGATCAATTCGGGCAGTCACCAATTGCTGCTAGCACTGTTCGCTCGAGTACAGCGAAACAGGGCTCCTTGCTAATAACGAATATGTTTGTGACACGGCAAGATTTTAACAAGTTCAGAGGCGCGGTCTTAAAGTTGTGGGTTTTTAAATACATAAATATATATCTTATTCATATCCATACATATAAATCACACTAATGTAATAATGAAATTAAGTCTTATATGCCACGTGAAACACAATAGCTTTTAGAAGCAGTCACGTAGGGTTAGACACTAATTCTGCCAATAATAAAATTACTTCACTTAGTTTCCCTTTTTTTTCAAAATTTTCTATAAAAAGTAGAGATGATCCTGTGTAATAAAACGAGAATCGATTTATGTAATCACAAATATAGAAAGAAAAGTTTAAAACTAAATAAAATAGAAATTGTTATTGGCAATAAGTACATGTGCTTGTTTATTAATAATTCAAATATTATGTTCAAACAAATTTAAGTGAAAGGTATGCAATTTCAAGAAAAAAGCAATTGCTTAACATTTTAACATGTATAAACTAGGGAGATGTTTTATATAAGCAAGGTGTTGTATACTGTCGTACTGTTGTATGTCATAAACTTTAACGGCTAAAACTGTATTTAAGGAATTCGCAAGCTAACATAAAAGTTTTATTATGAAATTTCATACAATTAAAAAATAGTTGGTGGTGATTTATTCAACCTAACATACGCGGTTTTGCATTATCATGATACGCGGTTTTGCATTTTGTTGATACGCGGTGTCGTACTTTAGACGACGATATGTACATTTCTTATTCGTTATCACGACAGTCAAAAATTGATCTCTTTGTTTATTTTTTGCGGTCCTGAAAAGGGCCTTTTGTGTACATATGGTATTGTGTATGTAGACCCAGATAAGCTTAGATAAAGCATTTGATCCCTTTGTAAATTCTTTGCGGCCCTGAAAAGGGCCCTTTATGTATACAAACACAGAGAAGCTAATGTTTGCAAAAAATTTGATCACTAGCAATTCGTGGCGGCCCTGAAAAGGGCCTTTTGGTGTATCAAGAGCATTAACCTGTAATTAAATGAATTTATATTGCTATGCAATTAATGAAACATTTCCTTACGGGAGGCATTCTACGCATTCATCTTAGGTATATTTCACTTCTGATCACATAAGTGCACGTACGTAGAAAGAAAAGAATTTTGGTAATGTTTTTGCAATATGTAAATATATAGCTCACTATTAGTCTGTTCCTTTGAACTTCGGACTAAAACCTGTGGAACTGTCAAACTACAATTTTACGCTCTCAAATGAGAGTAAAAGGAGAACAGATGCAGAAGTGCATAGGAACGTAAAAAGCACTATTTCCTGTAAAAACGTCAGACGGTTTGTTTACATGTCATTGGTACTACACCGATTTGGCTGAAATATCACTAAATAATTATTAAAATTTATACATATTCAAATATTTCGTTGTTTACTTCCATTTTTTAACAAATATAAGCTTCTTTGCTTTCACTGCTTTCTGTTTTTGTTTGCACATGTAAATCAGCTGATCGTTTGTCACTTTTCATGAACTTACAGGAAAAAAATCTCCGGACTAAATCCTGTAACTTCTGACTAGGAACAGTTGCTCATTTACTCTCTCAAATGTGTTCCCACTTACAGGTTTTGTGTCAATAGGAACGACTTCCTGTAAGTTCTGACTAAATCCTGTAAACCGGACTGCTATTGGAACAGACTATATGTCATTTTATTAATATAAAAATATAAAATTTATTCACTTACCAGGTCTGCTGCATACCTTGCTTATTTGTTGATGGTACCAAATGCACTTAAGTCAGTATTTTTTTATATTTTCTTTTTTTTTACTGTGGGCATTTTCTATGAGTTCTTTGTCGAGGCTTGCTTAATGTGTTTTTTTACAAAGTCGTTTGTAATAAGCAAGCCATCATCATTCATTGCTTGAAACACTGACTCTAAGTGACGCATTTGGTCTATCATTGCAGAGCTGGGTACTTTCAAGCCACCCTCGCTCAAGTGACTTGTCCATGAAAACGACGGGTCGTCATTGCTCCTGAGCGATGTGCTGGGGATGTCATCCTGGAGTCTGTGGTAAATGTACCCGGCTAAATGCTCGAGGCCATCATGCTCCAAGTCGCTGAACTCAGCTTCTTCAACCGGCCATAGTTCCGGGCCTTCTTGCAAATTTTGCAGGAATATACCTGATAATATAATATGTCGTATAATATAATATGATAATATAATATAATAATATAATAGAATATAATATGTCATATAATATATTTTAATTGAAGAATAAAATTTTTGAAGAACCTTTGAGTGGGGGTTGCGTCATTTCCAAGTCCGGCGTATCATCCTCCTCCACATTCGCAGAGTCTGACAAAACGCCTTTGTTGTGGCCAAGCGGATAAAGTCTGAGGCGGTACTTAAACTCCTGCTGGTCCGGGTGATCATGCAACCCACCTTTGGAACGAATCACACCAAAGAAGTTTTCCAAGACATCTTGGTTGAGGCGATATGTTAGTACATATTTTACATCGAAGCGAGAATTGATCTCATCAAACATCATCTTCAATGTATTATTGCTTTGTATGATTCCTGAAGGGTAAAAAACAAGTACTTATGTATATATCCATACATATATTTATTAGTCTGTTCCTTTGAACTTCGGACTAAAACCTGTGGAACTGTCAAACTACAATTTTACGCTCTCAAATGAGAGTAAAAGGAGAACAGATGCAGAAGTGCATAGGAACGCAAAAAGCACTATTTCCTGTAAAAACGTCAGACGGTTTGTTTACATGTCATTGGCACTACACTGATTTGGCTGAAATATCACTAAATAATTAATAAAATCTATACATATTTAAATATTTCGTTGTTTACTTCCATTTTATAACAAATATAAGGTTCTTTGCTTTCACCGCTTTCTGTTTTTGTTTGCACATGTAAATCAGCTGATCGTTTGACACTTTTCATGAACTTACAGGAAAAAAATCTCCGGACTAAATCCTGTAACTTCTGACTAGGAACAGTTGCTCAGTTACTCTCTCAAATGTGTTCCCACTTACAGGTTTTATGTCAATAGGAACGACTTCCTGTAAGTTCTGACTAAATCCTGTAAACCGGACTGCTATTGGAACAGACTAAATATTTAAGGGATTTGAAACAAAATAGAATCGAATATTTTAAATAGTTTTCATATAAGTTTCTAAGTTTACCTTTCTGAAATGGAAGAAGGGACTGCCTTCCAATTACACTCATAGTTTTAACCAAAGCAGTCATTGATCCAAAATGTTGTCCTGCTCTTCCCTCGCTAAGCCATAAGGGTGACACCGTTTCCTTGAGTCAGCGTGAGGCACCCTCACGTTGAGCACATCAAACCAGTCATTTGTCTAAAATTTGTACAATTGGGAGATAAATATATGTATAGATGTAAGCATATAGAATTATATTTATTTACTTATACTTACTATTTTGAAGAGCTGGAAACATTCGTTCCAGTTTTTATCTGCTAAATGGCCCAAACTTGCAGCCCTCGTTATGGCCTGTGCAACTGTGTGCGAAAATAGTTTCGCAGCCGTTTTCACCTCAGTATATCCAGTAAACAAACTTAGCTATTTTTTTTTCGCCAAGTTTGGTCCCCATCAAGGTGTATTAAACAAGGTGGTGTTGCGGCGACAGCTGAGTTTTTCGCCGTGGAGGCCATTACGTCAAAATGATGTGTTTGTTGTAACTCATACCAATGACAGTATGGACATCAGCGTTTAATTTGTTAGGTCGGTGTTATGCAGACAAACTTTTGTTTGCCAAATTAAATGGCGGCTGCTTAGTTTGCTCGGAGGTGGTTATGTCGAGTTTGGCACAGGGTTGCACGTTCATTATGGTTTTCATGGCTATTGCCAACACGAAATGAGAATTTCAGATGTACATAACGCGCAAAATTTAAAATTTTTGTATATGGCAACACCGAATTTGCTGCAGTTTGACCAAACAAAATTAGTTTGCTGTGAAGCTCGGAACACTTTGACGACTGCAACTTCACGACGTAACGACAGCGACATCATTTTGTCGACAAATGTCGCCTTGAAGCCAGCTTCTTAAACATTTTGAAGACCTCAGCGACATAGCAAACAGCTGATTTTAAAGTTTGACATTTTGGTATATTTATTTCACAAATTGTGTATTTTTATTTAAGTAAATAAGAAAAACATGAACAATCAAGAATATGTGATTAATTTTGCGACAATTGAATTTTGCAGCACTACATCTACTCATTGTCGCCGGCAAAATTAGAAATAGATTTAATTTGGCGACGTCGACAATTGCAGTCCTGCAGCCAAGATGTCGTGCTGTCGTCAAAATAATTGTGTCCGTAAGAACGTGTGTATTTAAAATTTGACAGATGCTGCTTGTCGCTTGCTGTCGTCAAAGTGTTCCGAGCTTGAGAGTCGCCAAACTCGCTCTCTCCGAGTTTGCTGCAACAACAATTGCACGCAGTTTGCCAAACAAAATTTCTGCATAACACCGACCTTAGTGTAATTTTTTACTTATATACGGCCAACACCACCTTGTTAAATACGCCTTGGTCCCCATAAAGGACTAGTGTTGCAAGCAACGCTTTTTCGGCAATTAGGGTGTTGTGCAGCTATTTAATGTGGTGAAAATTATTTAAGCACTGGGAAGATTTATTCACATGGAATTGGAGATTGGGCTAATAGATTTATTTTAAATAAATTGTGAATCTGCGAAAATATCTTTTCAGCAGATGGATACACTTTTTAACCTTTTTTCCGAAAATTTACATAAAGGCTCGAAAATATGCGAGTAACATTAGGTTTGTATAGTAACTTCTCCAGTAAAACATTGCAGCGAGAGCGTAAAAGCAAAATAGAGCGTAAAATTGAGAAGAAGAGAAAACTAGCAGAAGAGGTTATTGAACACAAAACTAGCAAAAACTTGCAAGAGAACAGTTGTTGCACTGCTTTGACAATCTGCTGTAAACATTTTACTATTTATAAATCAGTTTTAAACTCTTTGCTTTACACACAAGCACTTACACTGTCCAGTACATCATTAATATTATGATTTCCACTCATTTTACTTTTGTTTGTGCCAAGGCGAATCAATATAAGGTGATAGCAGGAGTACAAAAACAAAAATTTACATGTATTTTGTTTTTGCTTTGGCGGCATAAACTGTCAAAACCTGTAAGTGTGAGTAGAAATTCAAACAATATTTTTTAATTTGATATCAGAAGCCGTGCGGCGAAACACATACACAAAATCAACTGAGCTAGTAACACCACTTTTTATATATTCTTTTGACATTTATTCTTCTTCTTCTGCTAGCTAATTTCTGCTAGTAAAAATGTCACTAGCAAGAATTTGCAGCTCTCTCGTGTTGTTACGCTCTCGATTCAGTGCTCTCTTGCAAATTTTTTGGGTTATCATACACTTTTCCAGTAAAAGTTTGCAGGTTCCAATACAAATTAGTACTGACTATTGGTAACTATACAAACCTATTCAAATATCGTCGCCTGGATGGAAAATTGTCGGAAGCGTCATTTTGACAATTTGTGGTTTTTGGATATCTTCTTTAGTTTCCGACTAATTGACTAAAATTTTTTCGGTTATTTGGTACAAATTGAGTTAGTATTGCTGTCGTACTAAACTAATCAAGATCTTTCAAATAGAGTTATCTGTTCTTCTTTAGTTTCCGACATATTCAGCTTTATCATGAGTTTTATTTTCTAGAACCGGGTAACTTTTCGTTTGCGTGTGTTCACTACAGGTGGATGAAAAAAGTGTTGGCGAAATTTTGTTCGGGCGAAACTCACGATTAGGCTGATTAGTAAAAAGTATGGTTAATTTATAAAAATTGCTATCACATTTTGGCGTATATCACTAAAACTGACTGCAAATTTTTTGACAAATGTCGTATACGACAAAATTTTATTAAACTCATAAATGGTTGACACTAAACTAAAAAAAAAATAAGATAATTTAAGAATTTCATGAACTAGTACATAGCATTCTCCGACACTTTGGAGAAAATCTGTAGTCGTGTTTCTGAGAAATTGCATTCGAAACTTCAATCGTGAGTTACCGAAAGTAACTTGTGACAATCTTTTATCCAGGGATCTACATAAATTATAATTGTCATTATTTTCGCAGTTGGAGTATATGCCAGACGAGTAACAGGTATATACATACAAGGATACCAAAATTAGCGCGTTGAACTTGTATATTTATCTCTCTCCAACGCATTAATTCTATATACGTAGGTACCAACGCCTGACAAAGTTATGTCTAAATTTAATGGCTCTATGACAAAATATTCATGGAATGTATTCGTAGATTTTTATTTACTTCATTTCATACATTAGCATTGATGTTTTGTTTTTCATACATTAGTATTGAGGTTTTTTACTAATACCAAGAATAAATATTTAATAAAAAAACTATTTCATTTAAGCTTAACCAACTTTTAGGTGCTCGGAGCTACTTTTGGAACGCTTCACGAAATATTTTCATAGACAGTAAATGCAACCCTGGGTGCATCATTAACGAGCTGAAAAACCAAACAAATAAAAAAATTCCATCTGAACCAATATTCCCAAAAATTATAAAGCAAAACAAAAACCATTTTTTCCAATTTATGCACTGTTATTTTTATTATTGCAATTCAATTTCGCAGCCCTTCAAACACTTTCCACATTATGCTTTTAGGGCTAGTAGTTTCCGACCCCATTTGCTCGTTTTTTTTTCAATTCTGAATTTAGGCTAGGCTTCATGGGAACTTACTGTGGGTGCAAACAGACCACATTTTGTAAACTGAATTGTGATATTTAATTTTATTTTATAATGAAAAATGAATTTAATGTGCAATTTTTTAAGTTTACTAGATGTAAGACAACTTTTAATTTTCTTTATATATTGCATGCTTTAGTTTTAATTCTGTTTAAGTTAAGTTGTAAAGGTGAAAATAGGCCTCCTGGGCAACCGAGCACATTAAAAAAAAATCGGTAACGCGCGTAAAAGCATACCTCACAAGTGGTGTGGAAAATGCAAGAACAAATATAAATGGAATAGTTTTCGAAATTATGAAATGGTTATTGGTATTTTCCATCTCAAAGGGGGTGATTAATTTGAACGTTATTTAAGCTGCCTTTACAGTCGATTTTTGTCGTTTAACCAAAATCTACCCGTGTAAATTGCAATTCAACGTAAAATGTAAGCGTTTTGGCTAGTCGATATCTTAAGTAAATTTTCCAGTCGACAGAAATCGACCCGTGAAAAGGCAACTTCAGGAATTTTTTAATTTTCTTTTTTTTTTTTGCTTGGGCGTCTTTTGAAGATGTGCCAAATTATATTTACTTAAATACAAAACAACAATTTCTTTAAGCCATCTTGTGCAGCAATTTGTTGATCTTATCCTCACGGCTACCGTATTCACCAACCTCAACGTAGTGATTAGCCTTCTTGCGCCAGCCTCGGGTTGATGTGTTGAGCTTGAATAGCAACAGGAAGTTGGGGGCTTTCTTGAAGTGAAGTGAATCAACGCACTGAATTTCGTGCGCTTCGCGAAATTTGCGTTCGATCACAAAGCAGAGATTGGGACACGCTTGACCATTCCACGTTTGTACATCAATTCACAAACTGATTTAAGATTTGGATAACCCCATATAGGGGGTTCGGCATACGTAACATATTAATGGTTGCCTTGCTCAATTTGATGAACTCACCGTTTTAATGTGGCGAAGACAGAACTGTAAAACTACGCACTTTTTGTGCAACTTTGTTGATACCGCGGATGCGGATCACAAAAGCCAATTTGGATTTTTCAGGCCCGTCGAATTGGCCGCATTTCTTTGCCACACAGCGTTACACCATCTCACGGCGTCCATCACGGAGTTTTCTTGTTTGATATTTCTCAGCATGCACCAAGTTTTCACATTTACGGAGTGCAATCACAGCAGAGCGCTTTAGTTTACGTTTGATCAGGGTAGCAATTTGCTGACCTGCTCTTGCTGAACTGCAGCTTCGCCTCGGGGACAGGAGGCAGCTTCCTGGAAGGTTGTCTGCCCTTTGCTTGCGGTTTCTTACCGGCCCATGATGACAGTCATCTTAACTTGTTACTTAGCACGTTGAAAAGGCGAAAAAAAGTTCGCCAAATGTTTGGAGCACATCGTAAATGAGCCACTCGATTTATAACATTTCTATAAACAATTTAATTAAATACTTTTATACATAGATATGCTGCAACCATGCACTTACTTTCCCAAATTCCATCCTGTTTATGGCATAATTTTCCAAATATGCCTGCTACTTCATTACTAATTACTAAATTTTCCAACTGCGCCTTCTTTGTTGGCTCGACATATCCTAAAAAGACAAATTTACATTAAACAATAGAAATCGCAAAAATTAGCAAATAAAATACTCGCTTTGTTTTGTTTTGTTGTCAAATTTCTGAGAAATGTGAATTCACCACGATGCGATACAGAAAGAACAAGGACCAGGGATGTAAGTTTAAGTAATCTATTATTCAGTGGCAAAGCGCAGAGCGTTCGGGGCAGCAATATTAATTTGTATCAAATATAACATTAAATGGTGGTTCTAATACATTTTTTGATATTATTAACCAGAGTACATACATTATATGGTATTTATTTCAAAAATTTATGTACTATATGAACTTTTTTTTCAAACATTTCTTAAGTTTCTTTCATGAGTGCTGAAAAGCAACCATGCAAGTAAGAAATTGTGTACTACCTAAAATTTCACCTCTGGAAACTTTATCTCCATAAAGGACTTCACCACAGTTTTTTTACTGGATATACTGAGGTTTTCACTTTCTGGCGGTGAGGTGCAGCCACGTTCACATGGCTCGCTGAAATTTTGTGTGTGATCGTCAAGCCCGTGGAGGTGCATGACAACAACTCCAAAATGATTTCTTTTTTCACCGGTTTCCCATTTATGAGAAACCCTTGATCAAGGAAATGATTTCGGAGTAATTTCAGCAAGTGAGGAACATCAGCAAAAACGAATACTTTCTGCTCGTTGAAAATGAACCTGTATAACGAAATGTTTAAATAATTGAGCATATAGTATATATGTACATTTGTAAATTTGTTATCTTACCACGGCTTCTCCTCTGTTATAGATAGGTCATTGAAGAGGGATCTGTTAGTGCCCCCAAGATCGCACACGATCGCCAAAACGTTGTACCCACAACTTTGCGACTTCTCCAAAATGCTCGCTAGCACCTCGAAGGTAATTTTACGATCGAAATCGTAAAACACAGTGCTGTTTCCACTTTGACATAAGACCTAAAAATATATATACATTTTAAAATCATAACATCAAAGTAACAAAGTTGATTGTAGTACTTACCTCTAAGCATAGCAACTTGAACATAATTCACGGGCGCTAGTGTCCGACGAAACATCATAACAGTAAGTCTGTCTGACTTTCATTGGCATTGGCATTTTTTTGTCGACGATGTCAGCCATTTTCTTCCATACGAAGTGTGTCCGATGATTTTTTTATATGGAGAAAACTTAGTTATATGAAAATTTAATGGGCTAAAAAACCGCACGCTCAAAATAAATCTAGGAAATCGAATTAAAAAGCTCGAAATTTTTACGAAAGTGTGTTGGTTTTGTTTAATGTTGCACAAATAATGTTGCTTTTCTTAAAATATAAACCGTATTTTTACAAAACATAATTAAAATTGAATACTATTAAGATAACTGGTCAAATCTTGTCGTAAAGTTTTGATAACCACTTGAAATGCTATTAAAATGTCAAATTTTAGTACTGAATCCAAAGGAAAATGTCTTTTTTATCCATTAATAATAACTTAAATATGCTTTTTGTTAAGATGTA
>NW_023464805.1:0-10021 GCF_013731165.1 Rhagoletis pomonella
CGTCGCAGCTTTTGAAATAAAATTTTAGTTATTTTGCTAAAATGGTCGGATTTAGATATTACTAACTGGTTTTTAAATTGATTTACAGGATATTTAATAGTTTTGATGACATCACTATATGAACGGTTTCGATCTCTATTGATTCACCAAAGTTGTGGATGAACTGTCTGGATAGTGCGTCGGCTACTTTATTTTCCTTTCCTGGCATGTAGTGGAATTTCGGTGAAAACTCTTCGATGAAAGACCGCCATCTTTTCATTTTCGTGTTAGGGTTCTTATCAGATATAGCGAAAATAAGGGGCTGATGATCGGTAAAGATGTTAATATTACTAATACCATACAAGTAATGACGCAAGTTTTTTAATGCCCATACTATTGCGAGGAGTTCTCGTTCATTGGTAGCATAATTTTGTTCTGTAGTGGACAAAGTACGGGAAATCATCGTAATGGGTCTGCCGTTTTGTGACAAAACTGCTCCTAATGCACTTGAGGAGGCGTCTGTAGTGAGTTCGAAAGGTTTGCTATAATCTGGATGTTGGAGAAGAACATCTTCAGATGCCAGCACCCTTTTTACTTTCTCGAATGCACTCAGAGCTTCAGGGTCAAGTTCTATGACAACGTTTTTTGATTTATTCGCACCTACATTTCCGTTTTCTCCTCGCAGATATTTTGTAAGCGGCTTCACAATTCCGGCGAAATCTTTTACAAATCTTCGATAATATCCTGATAGCCCAAAGAACGAATGTAATGCACGAAGAGTGTTTGGAATTTTGTAATTAAGGATATCATGCACTTTATTTGGACATGTCTGGATCCCGTTTCGTGAAACCAAAAATCCCAGAAATTCCACCTCGATTTTAAAAAACTTTGATTTTTCCGACGAAACTCTCATTCCTGCTTTCTCTAAACTTTGTAAAATTTTGTTTATGTCATCAAGATGTGACTGTTCATCAGGGGAGAAAATGATGATGTCATCCATATAAACATGGCAACATTTACCTATGTACTCGCGAGGGCGTCATCTATAGCTCGCTGGAAAATGCTAGGAGCATTTTTCAGGCCAAACGGTGGACGACAGAACTCGTACTTTCCATTGTTGACACTGAAAGCTGTTTTTTGCCGATCTCCTTCGCATAAAATTATCTGGTGAAATCCAGATTTTAGGTCGAGGGTGGTATAATATTTAGATTTCCCCAAGTTTGCCAAAATTACTGACGAGTCAGGAATGGGATATCTATCTGAAATTGTTTTCTCATTTATTTTTCTAAAGTCTATCACCATACGCAATTTTTGTCTACCATCTTCCTTTTTTGTAACCACATGAACAGGCGAGTTGTAAGGGGAACAAGATTTCCGAATTATTCCATCTTTAAGAAGAGCTGATATTTCATTATTTGTGAACTCCGCTGCGGAAACGGGATAGCTTTTGGTATAAATCGGCTCATTCGTAATAGTACGAATTCTACCCTGTACTTTGGTGTTATAAGGCAATGCTCTATCTGTATCAGCAAAGGCATTAATATTGCTATTAATCATATCATTGAATTGGTTTTGAATATTATGCGGAACCGAATCGTCTATCGTTATCAAATTTACTTGACTACAAGAAAGATGTTGAAGTTTTGCTTGGCCATTGCGGTAAAATAAATACCCTCTTTCTGTATCAATTTTGGCGTTGATTTTTTCAAAAAGTCGTATCCAATGATACCATCGAACGTTTTTAAATTTGTGAGTAAATAAAAAGTTGAGGTATGGTCAAAATATTTATCAAACATTTTTTTTCAATCAGATTGACGCCATTGATTGATTTAAGCTTAAATGGCTTTTCCATGGACTTGACGCCTTTCAGGAAAGAAAAGTTTTTGACATAATTTTTGGAAGTACCTGTGTCTATTAGAATGCGTAGCTCCTGGCCATTTGTCGTTTTTTTTTCGTAATAAATGGCAGGAGCGAATTTAGTTTAAAAGGTTGCTTTCGTCCGTAAAGTTACTGTCAATATCTTCATGACAGTCACAGGCGTTGTAATCTCTTTCACGATAATCGCAATCATGTTCGTACCGATGGCTACACCGATCTTCATCGATTTCACCTTTGTTAGGATTGGCCTCTACTTCATATGGCATATAGTTTACCCTTTGTACCTTAGGAATTGGTGATCGATTAGAGTATGTTTGTTCACGACCGCGTTTAGAAACTGTAGGCTGGAAAAAGTTTGAATTTTGTTGTGGCCGAGAAGCATTAATGGGAGGATTTGGGTTGGAAAAATTTTTGTTTTCTTGCTTTTGAAGAGCATTGCTGGTTGAAAGGTTGGTGTATTGCCGAATAGAAGGGATACTACGATCAACTTCCATTGGAGTTGGCCTATTATTATGACTTGAATAAGTGCGATTATTGAGCTGATTCCTATAAGAAGGCTGACGATACTGAGTCATAATTGAATTATTTGGTGTCAGCGAATTTCCTGCGGCAAATATGCGCTCAAAATTTATGGCTAGTTTCAAGCTCCTGAGCAACCGCAAGCGCCGTTGGAAGGTCCTTTGGTCTAGTGGAAAAAAGTATGTCACATAATGGTCTACGGAGACCCGAGACGAATACACGAAGTGCGTTTTCCCTAGCTCTCTCGTTAAGGGCAGCGATAACTTCAGAATTTCCGCTATTTGACATGATTTGCTTATTAATAATAAGTGTCAGTTGCTTATCAACTGTATCGTAATAATCAGCAATCGGTAGGTTGCCTTGCCTTAAAATACTCAGTTCATTTTCTAAAACATATAACGGTCTTTTATCCGCGTACGTTTGATCCAACCTTGCGATTATTGCCTTAAAATTAAGGACCGTGTTAAAAGAAGAAAGGGATGTGTTAGCTGAATCTGTAATTTTATTCCTAAAAATTCCCATAGCGATATAATATTTTTCTGAATGTTCTTTATAATAGTTCATTGCAAAATGAGCTGCAGTACGCCAAGCGGGATATGCTGAGGCGTCACCCTTAAATTCGGAGAGGGATTTTATTAAATCTAAACTTGAATTGTCTGAGCTAACTGTCGGATCAATGGCGACCGGTAAGAAAGTTTCCGTGCTCGGTGGAACCAATCGGTTGAGTTTGAGAAAGACGGTCGATTTCCTTTGCAAACCCCCGCCTAATTTCTTCATTGCTATGTCTCACTATTTCCAATACCTGTTCGCGTGTAACACTCATTTTCAATAACGTAATCTACGTAATGAAATTTATTTATTTCAAATTATTTTTGATAAATATCTTTTTTGCAATACTGCAACAGTATCCACTTTGAAAAGCACTCTTCTAAATCAAAAGACCTAGGAACAAATTAACTAGATCTCCCTATAAGAGAATGCACTGTGGTCTTAAGAATTTCCAAAAACATCGGATTCGAAAAAAATAATATCACTTGAGCTTGGCAATTTATTTCGCAATTCTCACTTTTAGGCATGATACAAAAAAGAAGGTAGTTTCATTTAATGACATTCGTTGTTGTTGCTAACCATTTGACTTTTAATAAAATTATGGCATTTCCTCAAATTCATGCTACCTGATTACTGGAAGAAATATATTTTTTTAAGCAGAGATTTTATCAGTACATTCAAAGATGTGGAATATGATGAACTAGAAAATTATGCCGGCTAAATGATTTCGCAAATGGGGTTGACGACTAGGTTTCAGAACGCATGAGAATGTGTAACTGCAAAACCGCGTAACTGACATTTTTCTCCAAAAATTGGATTTGCTCACACAAGCTCTTGGCTCAACCCTTATCCATTCGTCCTGAAATGCGATTTCTTTGTAAAAAAGAGAACCATTTTTAAATGTGAGTGTTTTACTCTCTTCTAAATAATTTATGCAACCTCACATACGCAGTTGTGCATTTTGTTGATACACGGTTTTGTACTTTAAACGACGATCTGTTAGCTGTTTATCGGAGGGCGGTCTGTTCAAGCCTTCTTCAGGTGTTTTGCATAAATTAATTTGTGAAATTTAATGATGCTAAAAGCCTAATTTTTTGCAAAATCTGATGAGAAATTTAAAAGCAAATTTGAACCTAAATATAAAAAGGTTTCATTTGGGAAGAACATTCTTTAGAATTTGATTTTTAAATCGCAAGATGGCATTAAAAAAAAAACAGAAAAATGCGCGCGTGCTTTTTATTACAAAATGAAGAGAACCATTACGTTGAAGTCTCCTTTAACAGTACCAAGCACTGATAATGGTTTTTGATTTGAAATGTTATTACATTGGTATAAATATGGGAAAGAAAATACTCCGATTTATTGTTTTAATATTATCAAAGTGGCAAGGCCGTTGATAATACTCACAAATTATGAAACTTCAAAAAATTTTATTATCCGTCAAAAGTTGTTTATTGAAACTACCTTCTTTTTTGTATCATGCTTTTAGGATATTTAAAAAAAATATATATTGGAAAACACTAGTATTTGAGCATGGTGGAATTATACAAGGTGTTGTACGTAGTGACAGCTCATGTCGACAGCTCCCTTACAAAAGGTTGTAATATGGAAGCACGAGAGAAACGGGAAGAAAAAAAGCCCGCTTTGCGAAGTAGTACGAAATTTGGTACTATTTTTCATATAAAATTTTGCATATAAATAGTTATAAACGGTATATTATGATAAGCTAAATTCGCGAAAGAAGTAAATATAACGTAGTACTTATGCAATAAATGGTAACTTAGTTTATTAAACACAATGTCCTATAATTATAGTCAAACTTCCAAAACCAAAAAATTAGTGGTGACCCCGAGTCGTTACAACATGACGGAATCGACAAAAGGGCGCATCGACGGATGGGGAGAATATTTCATCGAACAAAATGCCAACTAAAGATGTGGAGCTTGCATCGCAATGCAAGCTGCGACCGTTCTGAACTGAGATGCCAGACAAATGGTTTCTACAAATTGAGGCCACCTTTCAGTCGTACAAGACCACATCTTATGTCGGTAAATATAATCTGGTCCTCTCAGCAATTAGCAGCGATGCTTTAAAGGAAGCTGCGGATGTTTTAAAAACCTTACCAACTCAAGACCGATATATTAACCTCAAAAGTCAACTACTGTCACGTTTTACTGATTCAGCCGACCCACATAGGGTATTTGGCTGATTTAGGCATATTTTTATCGCTACAAACATCAAATATAGTTTTAGTTATCGAATAAAACATTCACTATAACTACCCTGTTACTAATAGAAAATTCAATCGTAGTGAAATCTTATTTATTGTTAATATTATTGTGGCTTATTAACATTTGTTTCCATATTGCTATTGAGCTTTGTAGCACTATTATGTTTTTAGGGAAAAGGGAAAAAGCAACAAAGTCTTAGCGGTAGAAGTTACCAAAAAAACAGTTATATCGTTGGAAAAGCATGGCCAGAGTACTTTTAAAAACAGTGATTTGACAGAAGGAGACAATTTACCTGCCGAACTAGATCGGCCGCAACACCGGTCCGGCAGCTCTCTTTCCAGGTACAGAGAAACAGCAAGGTCAGACAGCAGCCGCCGCATCGTAGTCGGCGCCGCTCCACGAGTCGGCACCGCTTCAAGAGCCGGCGCCGCTCCGACAGCGGTCACCGGGAGTAGAAGGAGAGACTCCATAGGTCGCACAGCAGTAGCGCCTCAGCAGCGTCCGATGACTCCGGGTGGCAGAAGCAGAGGAATAAGAAGTACCGCAGAGCCAAAACTCCTCCGATGCCGCGGCCAGGTCAGCCGGGGTCACTAGACGACCGGCTTCGCGAGGGCGTAAGCGGTTCCGGGGTTAAATGGGCAAGCCCCCAGTTGAAGCCAGAGCTATGGCGGGGGTCAGAATGAAGAATGAGGAACGTAAGTGCCACAGAGAAGGCGACAAACCCGCACCTGCCGAGAGGTGTAAGAGCGGGCCCAACAAACAGGCACACTTATCCACGCCCGCTGAAAAAAAAAGAGGGAGCAACCAGATCACTCCGCCAGAGCCACCGGGTACCAACCGGTAGCGGAAGCAGTCACCCCCGAATTCTTGGTCTAGGAGCCTGGCTAGGCCGATCGAGCAAGGACAGGCGCAGGGGGTACCACTCAGAAGCCCAGGTATTCGGAAGCCCTCAAGGGCATTCGGGTAGCGGTGCTGCCTTGTGAGTACCCTGCTGCTGCCCTAAGCTCGGAAGACCTAACCAGACACCAAGATGGCATCATGGACGAGGTTTTTAAAGGATGGTCGCCCCCGCTGGTGTTCAAGGGGGGGGGGGTTTGGGAGGATGACATCCCTCCAGTGCATAACAATCACGGTGCTCCTGCCAAGGAGCGCCGTCAGATCGGCGGAGTTTGCGTTAGGGCTACTAAAAGCGCAGAATGAGGGCATCCACATCTCTGCGTGGAAAGTAGTGTCAAGCTCAGTAGAGGACAACGGCTCAGACTATTTCTGGGCATAGATGAAGAGTCGTTCGTCAGCATCAAGAGGGCTGGCTTAATTCTAAATTAAAGGTTCAGTTTCGTTACGGTGAGGCCGTGCCGACAAAAGGCGACAGGTAGCAAGGAGTCGGAGTCGCAAGAGACCCAAATCGAAGCTGCCCAGATGACCGAGTCGACCTCGATCTTACCGGCGGAACAGCCACCCCTCGCACAGCCACCCCTTAGTCAGTCACCCCTCACACAGACACCAGCTCCCGCAAGCACGACTACACCACCACCAAGTCAGCGGAAGACGTGCCCTCCACGTAGGAGCAGTTATCAGGCATCGACATCAGGCGACTTGAGCTCGATAGGAGAAGCGAGAGCGAAATACAGCTCTCCGATCTCGACGAGCCCCAGCTATAATTACGCCGCACTTGGCAGTAGCCTAGGTCAACCTGCATCACGCGGTGGCTGCTTCGGCGGTCATCTCCAGAAAGTTCGCCACAGATAACCTGGGCACTCTACTGATCCAAGAGCCGTGGACCTACAGAGGCCAGGTTAGGGGCCTCAACCACAACAACAACAACAAGGTAATTTGGGACCTCTCCTGCGAGAGGCCCAGAGCATGTGTAGCGCTTAAGAAAAACATTGATTTCTTTTGCATTACAGAGTTTCTAACACAGGACTTGGTCGCAGTGCAGACGATAAGCGGTAGAAGCTTAGAGAGCATCCACAATTTTTCCCAAACACCGACATTTGTAACGAGGGCTAGGGAGGAGGTACTAGACATCACGCTTAGCAACAGACTGGCTAGTCCTCTGAAACCGACTGGGCAAAGTACAACGAGACTTTAGAGTCAAACCTAACTGGGATTAAGTCCAGGAGGAGGTATAGCGATTACATGAGGCTAGAGAGCACCGTCAATGAGTTAAATGGCGCTATTGTGGTGGCCTTTCACTCTAGCTTCCCGGAGACAAAACCAAGAGGGAAGTTGCAGCCCAACTGGTGGTCTCGGAAGATATCGGTGCTCAGAAAGGAGGTACGCAAATTATTCCACAGAGCAAAGCGCACAGCCAGTCTAACTAACTATAGTAAAGAAATGAGGAAGGCTAAACGTGACAGTTTCAGGAAGTTATGGGAGGGTATCTCATCGACTCCTGCAACCGCTAGGCTGCACAAGGCCTTGGCAAGTGACCAAACAGATACCAGACTAGCAATCCGGCTAGCCAATAGCACTTACTCAGGCAACGAAGAGGAAAGGGCACTTGCCCTGCTTTTGGCCGGCGGACTGGAAGCTGGCTAGGTGTTTATTTACCCACCGATCAGTATGATGGGCGATGGACTCCTTCGATCTGTATAAATCGCCCGGGGTGGAAGGCATCGGTCCAGTGTTGCTGAAGCAAGGCAAGGAGCTCCTACTTCCACACCTCGTGAACATCATGCGGGCTAGCCTAGCGCTCGCTCACATCCCGAGGTGTGGCAAAGGGCTCGGGTTATATTTATCCCGAAGGTAGGACAGAGGGATTATTCTCTCGCTAAGTCCTTCAGGCCGATAAGTCTTACCTCCTTTCTGCTTAAGGCGATGGAGAGCGTTTTCGACCATGAAATCAGGAATAACACTCTTAAACAGGCGCCTTTACACCCTGACCAACATGCCTACACCTTGTCTACGGTAGTAAAAGATGCCTTTGAGTGTGGGGAGACAATACTTTGTGCATTCATTGACAACGAGGGGGCGTTTGGCAACACCTCTTATATAAGTGTCGACCGGGCACTTGAAAAACGCAATGTGCAGGCAACGATCCGCAGGTGGATAGTCAGGCTACTTAATTCAAGAATCACTGAAACCGACATCGGGGACAGCGTGGTACAGCTAAAAACTACAAAAGGTTGCCCGCAGGGAGGAGTTTTATACCCTCTCCTGTGGAGCTTAGTTGTGGACGAACTCCTACGGATTTTCACCGACAATGACATTCACTGCCAAGGCTATGCGGATGACATCAACATCAACCCCTCTAAAACGGTTATTGTCCTCTTTTCTAGAAGAAGAACACTTCCAGGCATGAGGAACATATCTTTGAATGGGGTCGCCATCAACGTCGCCACCGAAGTTAAGTACCTGGTACTAACACTAGACTCTGTGGAAGGCACATGTTGACGCGGTCACTTCCAAAGCTACGAGGGCACTAATGGTTTGCAAACGTCTGGCAGGGAAGACCTGAGGCTGTAGTCCAAGATCCTGAGATGGATGTATACCATGATATTTACACCTATGGAGCAGTGGCTTCGGTCTCGAGAACCACCCACACCACGGTGAAGCAATCCCTCACCAAACTTCATCGTCTGGCATGTGTATGCATCACGGGGGCAATGCGCACATGTCCGACGGCAGCGCTGGAGGTCATTCTCGAGCTCGAGCCGCTGCACCTTACCATAGAACAGGTTGCAAAGACAACTCTACTAAATTTCGCGAGAGAAGGCTTTGGCAGAGGCAAAACCCTATCATTAAGGAACAGAGACAAGCTAGGCTCCCAAATTCCATCAGCTTTACTCCCCAGAGATGATAGGCCTAAGGTAGTTAACTTGGACAGGAAATTGAAAATAGAGATTTGCACCAAGTCGACTTAGAGCACCTCTCTTATGGAGAGGCATATCCAATCGAGCTCGTTGCAATGGTACACAGACGGCTCCAAGACTCCGAAAGGCATTGGGGCTGGCGTCTACGGGCTAAGACTACAGCTCTCGGTACCCATGGGGGCATACTCGAGTATCTTCCAAGCGGCGGTCTATGCCATCAATCTGTGTGCAGAGATTAACCTACGTAGGAATTACAGTAATAAGAAAATGTTAATATTGAGCGATAGCCAGGCGGCACTCAAGACCCTCTCATCATTTGAGGTCAAGTCATCCTTGGTTCTTGAGTGCATTGATAGGCTCAACAGCCTGGCGGAGTACAACGACATCCAATTAACTTGGGTACCAGGTCACATAGGAGTTGCGGGCAACGAGGAAGCGGACCGACTAGCTAGAATGGCGGCCGCCTCGTCGCCTATAGGGCCTGAGCCCTTCCTAGCGACTGGACCTAGCACAATCAAGGAAGAGCTCAGGGAAGAAAGGAACAGCAAGCAAAACACCTACTGGGAAGTTACAACCTTACGAGGTACAGGGCAATTATCAATCTCTCCAAAGGAAAGTTAAGGATATTTAATAACAGGTTTTCAGACGGGTCACTGTACTCTGGGAGGTCACCTGCACAAGCTAGGAATCTGGTCAAACGACCTATGTCGTTTCTGCGACGTGACTGAGGAGACTCCTGTGCACCTGCTTAGCGAATGCGAGCCAGGATATTTTTAAAGAAATATTCAAAAATTATAATTTTTTTAATTTTATACTCATTTCTTTAATAAACAAATTATGTACCAATCGAAAGTATTAAGCCTATTGAATGTGAAAACGTTGGGTTGTCTATTTTTTCCTAGTGTACCTATCGGGTTGGCAGTTATGAACAGGTAGGTAATACTAGTAATTTTCATATATGTAATTTTGATATATATGTAATTTGTTCATTAAATAAAAGAGTTGTAACGTAGCTCCCCTACGCTACACTGACAGACATACGTACATGCA